>NC_048225.1:85003019-85043377 GCF_002007445.2 Ailuropoda melanoleuca
GGCAGACGCTTAACCGCTGTGCCACCCAGGCGCCCCTGGAATCAGATTATTTTAGATTCAAATCCTGGCTTCGCCCCTTAGGAGCTGTGTTATTGACCCTTATTATTCTTTAGTTTCCCCAAATCGTTCTTGTGAAAACTACATGAAATAACACGACAGGACCTAGTACAGTGACTGGCATACAGTAAATACTTAATACATATCGTGTTATTATTTTTAATACGTAAAAATATCCTCATAGAAAAACACATCAATTTTTGAATGTCATCCTATAAACAGTCTTCATGGTTTTTCTTTATTTTATTTTTGATCCTCGTAAAACATTTTTCATGATGTCTGAGGATAATTAAGAGTGGTGATACCTAAGTCATACTTTTATAATGTTTTGAAATTTTTAGCATGTTTAAAAAATTTTTTTAAATGTTTTACTCTGGAAGTTTGAGGAATTTGTCTACTTTGTCTCCCCCTTCTCCCTCCCCATATGCTTTACTTGGGGATTTGTGCTTCTGAACTCCCTTGCTGACTCCTATATCTCTAAATGCCCCTCAAGGCGCATCTTCATCCTCAGGGCTCCCTCAGCCTGCAGCCCTGGCCTGTATTAAGCCTGTAGCAATTCCAATCCCATCCAACACTGCAGTTCTTGGGTTTATTTTTAGCTATTCATGAGAGCGCCTATTCTTCCAACCTTTTCTAAAATTTTTTTTAAAGATTTTATTTATTTTTCAGAGAGAGAGAGAGAGAGAGCACAAGCAGGGGGAGTGGCAGGCATTGGGAGAAGCAGGCTCCCTGCTGAGCAAGGAGCCGGAGTTTGGACTTGATCCCAGGACCCTGAGATCATGACGTGAGCCAAAGGCAGCCGTTTAACTAACTGAGCCACCCAGGCGTCCCCCAAACTTTTCTTATTTTCTCTCTCTCTCTCGGTTGTATACAGTCCTTGTGCTGACCTGGCCATTGCCCCCCCGTCCACGTCACCCCAGCTCATTCCGCCCTGAAGCTCTGGCTCTGATGTGCTTCCTGTGGCTCTGACGTGCACGAGTGCACGCACGCTGATTGATTATCACCTGAGAAGCCATGAGGGGAAGAGGTAGCAACGATAAAAGCTGACTGCCTTGCACACATCATCCAGCTGTCCCCTCTACTGTGCCCTGCTGAGCAGTGGACTTCTCACCATGCTATTCATGAAACTGGCACCCAGACCTTCCTTTAAAATGCTACTGGGTGGCCAGCAGTTGCCCAACAGAAATTTGGTGATGAGCGTTGCAAAGCACACCAGCGATGCAGACAAAGTGAGCATGCTTCCTCACGATGGTGATGGCTTCACGGCACCCTGAAAAAACCAGAATGGGTAAAACAGAAATCAGGTAGTGAGATGCCCTCGGCTTCTGCTTTCTGATCCTTTTTGGTTTGTTTGTGTGGGCTACATGGTTACTGGGGAAATACAAACATAGGCTTGTGTTCTCTGAATCCAGTGGCATGGGGAGCAGAGGCATCAAATCAAAGAATCTTAGAGACCATGTGCTCCACTGCCATTATTGATCGATAAGAGCACAGGGTGGTTGAGAATTTACCCAGGATCACGTGGAGGAAGAGTGGCATTGATAAATGTGGTTGGGCTGAGGACAAATTTACAGGCAGCAGGGGGTTTTAATGAGTCAAATCGTTTTTTGAGGCAAATTTTGTTTCCCTGGTTTTTATTTAAAAATTTTCATATCTATCAGCTATATGTCATATATAGATGATATAATATATAGTATGATATAGATGATATGGATATAGCATATACATAATTGCATACAAATGCGTAAGTTCAATCATACCATAAATGCTAGGCTTTTTTTTTTTTTTTTTTTTTTGCTTGCTGGCTACTCTCATTCCTCTATAAACAACTTTAAAAACCCTGAATGTATCTTTCCGTGTTTTTCTCCATATATATACATATATACATTAATTTTTTAAAAAGTAAGACTATGTGATATGCCTACTTTACTGTATTTTGTTTTTCTCACTCAACAAGACCTCATGGAAGTCTATCCAAGTCAGTCAACAACAGTAATTAATTTATTAGTCTCTGTAATATTTCATGGGTCGCATCCCACATTATTCAACCATTCTTTTGTTGATGGCCTTAACTTATGTTTCCAGCTTCACTACTCTAACCCATGATGAAATAAATATCTTTGTGCATATATCCTCATGTTCTTATTTCTATGAGGCAATGTTTAGGAAGTGGAATTGCTAGGTTTAACAGTAAACGTGGTTTTAATTTAGTCCATATTGCCAGATAAATTTTCAGATGGAGGGTAAAATTTCATATCTCTGCAGTGTAGGAGAGCACTTTTGTCCTGTCTCTCTGTCACCAAGAGGTCTTTCTGTTCTTTTTTTGCTTTGACAAGCTGATAGGGGAGAGTGTGTCTCCTTGTTACTCTGAGTGCCCTTTCCCTGACTTCCAGTGAATCTGAACATCTCCATCTCTGCTATATATTGGCCACTGGGACTTACTTTTATGTGAATTGTCCACCAGTGTTCTTTGTCTCTTTTCATGTACATCCGTTCATTCATTCTTTTGTTCTCTCCCTTCTTCTTCTTTTTTTTTTTGTAAGAGCTCCGTGAAAATTTAGATATTTAGATGTTAACTCTTTTCTATTTCTCCACTTAAAAACATTTTTCTCAAAATCATCGGTTGTTATTACTAACCTATCATATTGTCACTAAACTTTAATTATGCATTTTGCCGTGCAAGTATGTCTCATTTTCGTACAAATATGTCCATCTTTTCTTTTATGGCTCCTGGATTTCCTGTCTTTGTTAAGATTTCCACTGCCCCTAGGTTATATATATAATTTCCTTGATTTTTCTTGAAGTTTTTATTTGCTTTATTTTTAGCGTTTCAGTCTGCACTCTGTCTGAAAGTCATGTGTATATATGTATGTCAGTGATCTAAAATTTTTCTTTTAAATGGATAACCAGGTGTATGAGCACCATTTATTAAATCTAACTTTGCCCCCTGAATTAAGCCACTATCCCTGCCATATAAACTGTATACATATCTTGAGGTTATCTAGATATTCTCTTTTCCGTTTACTTACTTATTCCCACATTAATGCAATTCTATTATGTATATTTTTGTTGCATGTTCTTATATCTGATAAGAGAAGCTTCTACTTACAATTCATTCATTTTATACTTTTCTTGACCACTTTTAGGCACATATTCATATTTGTGTTCACATTCACTGTAGCTAATTATCCTCAATGCCTGTTGGGATTCTAACTGCAATCACATGGATTTATAAATTACTTTACAAAGTATTATTAACCTATTGCCTGTCTATTCAATGGAGGATTTTTAAAAATTCATTTTAAAGACCAGATTCACACTGATGGGGATAGACTAAATGTTGTAATGTGCGCTTTTCCTATCAGTATCAAGCTCAAGGGTGTAGTTAGGACACTGAGTGAAGGAGAGGAGGAAAGTCACTAGCAGCCATAGAGAACCCACATAGTACCAGGCTCTGTCCTCAGTCCTTTGCTCATAGAATCACATAATACAACACCATCTTGGTCACAGTTAGAAAGCCCCTAGTCCTCTTAGACTCCAGAGCCCACCACCTTACACTCTGTCTTTGGGAAGCCTTTGTAACCACATAATGTTACATCTGCACCTGATATAAATTAAAAACTCTTTCTGTAGGTTGGCTTGAAGATTTCACAGTTTGGGTGTTTAAAAACAGGCAGTACTCTTGGATGAGGACAGGTCACATGTGCTCTGTATGGTTCTCTTCTGTGCTATGCATCATGTTCCTCCTTTTGCCTTGAACACCTGCCACTTCCCACAATTCAACTTATTCTATCTACTTAGTTCCCTGCTGCAGGGAAACCTCGCTATCCCACACCAAAGAGACTCCTTCCTTTTCTGAATTCCCATGATCCTTGCTTTTCCTGGTAGCGTTTGTTACACTCTTTATTGTATTGTGGATAATTCTGCATTCTTGTTACCAATATTTACCAAATTGAGCATCTGCCATGTGGTTGTTTGGGGGTGCTGGGGATACAGTACTGAGCAGATGGTATATTTATCATTATTTCCCACACGAAACTTGATGCCCATAAACCAAATCTTATTCCCTTGTATTCAGAGAATTCCTCGCAGTGACTCACACATAGAATATGTTCAACCAATGTTTGGTGAGTGAATGAATGTATGATAGGGAATAGACGATGGGAGCGATAATTCTGGTTAAAATATAATTTTATCAATTTTACATCAATTGTCACTTTTTTCCTAGCTTTAAATTTTTACAAATATGCTGTATTTGTTGCTTTTTCAAAACCAAATGTCCTTGGTCAAATTTTTCTAAGTTTGCCAGAATTGGTTTTCAGTCAAACAGTCAATAAACAGACAAACAAATAAATCTTTTTAGAGCCCCTAATGTATTTTAGGTTCCATAATGAGCATTGGAGATAAAATGCGGATCAAAAATAAGCCCACATCAATAGAATTACCATTTGAAAAAATGAAAGTTGGGTCAATTTTCTCCAGATAGCATGTAGGCACATTTTTTAAATCTAAAATTATGAGATTTAGCTTATAAAACGGGTAAAGAAGTCAGTCAGGAGCCTGAAATAGATTTAATATTTGATACCTATATGTGTATATTTAAAGATTTTATTTATTTATTGGAGTGAGAGAGCATGAGTGGGGAGAGGAGCAGAGGGAGAGGGAGAAGCAGACTCCCCACCTAGCAGGGAGCCCAAAGGGGAGCTCAACCCCAGGATCATGACCTGCACCCAAGGTGGACACCTAACCAAATGAGCCACCAAGGTGCCCCAATACCTATATTCAAATTGAGAAGTGAGTGAGCATAGCTGAATATTCTAGATTTGTGGAATCTATAATTAGAGAAAATGTGGGAATAAATCAGAAATAATTAGTATTCCTTTTTTTTTTTTTTTTTGAGAGACCATGTGTGCATGCACACGCAAGCAGATGTGGGGGGAGGGTGGCATAGAGAGAAACTTAAGCAGGCTCCATGCCCAGCATGGAGCCGGATGTGGGGCTCAATCTCACAACCCTGAGATCATGACCTGAGTCAAAATCAAGAGTTGGGCGCTTAACTGACTGAGCCACCTAGGCACCTAATCCTTGATACTGAAGAATAACAAAATTTTCAAGACTGAATATTGCTAGTATAACTCAGTTTTCTTCTATATTGTAATAAAATAAACATTTAATTTTAGACATTTGATTTTGTCTTGCCTGACATACTTATCAATCAACTAGAAACATGGGTCTAAATGAATATTTATACATTAATTAAATTAGAAACCTTGTGGATTTACACTGATCAGATCTACATTCATTTATTAAACAAATATTTATTGAGCAATACTATGTGCCAAGCACTATTTCAGGTGCTTAGGATATAGCAATGAGCAAAACAAAGGTCCCTGTTCCTGTGACACTTATACTCTAGTTAAGGACCAATGCTGGAGACAGAACATAAATCATAACATAATAAATAAGGACATTATATAATATGATAAGAGGAAATAAGTACTATGGAAAAATAGTGAAGTAGGTTGAGGGGCTCAAGTGTGCTGGAGGTGGAGGGGTGAGGGCAGGCTGTGGTATAAAATAAGGTTATATTAAATATGCTGAGAATTAAGGAGAGAGAACTATGCCCAGCCTAAAACTTAAGAAATGTTGAGTTGTAGAATATTATGAGAGGAGATCCAAAAATGTAAGGATGGGGTTGAAAAATAAAAACTCTAAGGAATGTTAGAGACACTTGTATGACTCAGCTTGAAAGGAAAGGTCTGGGAAGACACAATAATGACTTTCAAATGGTATTTCTAATGCCACTGAAGATGCTTCTTGCAGTAATGTACTCAACTGTAACATGAGAAATGTAGGTTACCCATGAGGGACAACTGCCTGATAATGAGAACTCTTGTGTTCTAAAATGCAATATATGGAAACATTGAGGGAATGTCTTTTTTTTAAATTTAATTTTATTTTATTTTTTGATGTAAAGTTCGATGATTCATTAGTTGCGTATAACACCCAGTGCACCATGCAATACGTGCCCTCCTTACTACCCATCACCAGTCTATCCCATTCCCCCACCCCTCTCCCCTCAAGCCCTCAGTTTGTTTCTCAGAGTCCATAGTCTCTCATGACTGGATTAAGAAGATGTGGTCCATATATACAATGGAATATTACTCAGCTATCAAAAAGAACGATTTCTCAACATTTGTTGCAACATGAACGGCACTGGAGGCGATAATGCTGAGTGAAATAAGTCAAGCAGAGGAAGCATGAGAGACTTTGAGGGAATGTCTTTTGAATGACTTACACTTGATTCCTTTTTTAAAAAAGATTTATTTGTTTATTTTAGAGAGAGAGGGGCAGAGGGAGAGGGAGAGAGAATCCTAAGCAGATCCCACACTGAATGTGTTACCTGAGTGGGGCTCAATCCCAGGACCATGAGATTGAGACCTGAGCTGAAACCAAGAGTCACATGCTTAGCCAACTGTACCACCCAGGTGCCCCATATCAATTTTAATTTGTAAATCCAAGTGGAATGCACTGTTTAAGAAATATTGGCTTTTACTATTATTAATAATGATCATAGATCTGGAATAATTTATATGCTCTTTCAGTTATTTAATAAATAAATGCTGTCTAATTAGTAGAGAAATGAACTAGACATTAAAAGCTCATTCTAGTTTTATGATTCCATTATGTCTTTTTTAATAGTAAAAATACCATTAAGAATTGTGAACACTCAAGAGGCATTTACTTATAACTAACACATCATTATAGGAGATGCATGCACATGCTCCCTCTCCCTCTCTCTCCCTCCCTCCCTCTCTCCTTGTCTCCTTCCTCTCTCTCATACATTCAGAAATCAGATTGAAGTTTTGTTTTTATTTTCTCTTTTTCTGTTTTCTCATAAGGGAATTAGATCACTGGGCCACTTCTTCCAAATTGTTTCATGGAATGAGTTAATTACATCATGTAATTCAAGTCGTAGCAACTACTGAGATTGTCTACAATAGGAACAAGGGACATCTAAAACCATCAAGCATTTAAGCTGCTCTTTCTTTTTGGCGAAGGGTAAGAGAAGGGTGAACAATTTGTTGCTATAAATACAGCAGATTGTTGTAAGGCTATATCCTGTTTGGAAATGATCTCATCTAACATGTCTGTTGGTGGTTAGCAGTTCTCCACCACACGGAACAGGACTATTAAGACATGGCATTGTTGTTAAGAGAACCCTCAAAGTTAAAGCCACAAGGATTCCTCAGTGCCCAGAAGGCAGGGTTTATGAGTGAGATATAATTGTTAAGGGTCTTAAATTCTAACCTTAATCTATATAGGGACTTGTTATAAGTCACCTATGTCTTATTTTTGTGCATTACTCTAATCCTGGAATCGTTCTATTAGATGACCTATGCTATGTGTGCGATGATGAATTAGAGATAAAGTCAGGTTTTTTCTTTTTTATTGATTTAAAATAGGAATAGATCTGCATTAGATCACCTTTGTAATGATGCTGCTTAAATAAGGTTCAGGTGTGCATAGCATGCTGTCTTTTAGTGCCTCCTCCCTCTTCCTCACGCAGATAAACGATATCAATCTGAAACCATGCCCATATGGTAGAGCTGCACAGTCTCACATGGTGGCCACCAGACAGATCTGGCTACTGAGCACCTGAAATGTGGCTAGTCTGAAGTGAAATGTGCTGTTGAGTGTGAAATACACACAACATATCAAAAACTTAGTACAAAAAAATGAGTATAAGATATCTCGTTAATAGTTTTTATATTGCTTACGTATTTTGCATATATTGGTTTACATTAAAAAATTATTAAAATTAATCTTAACCGTTTGACTTTTATGATGTAGCTACTATAAAATTTACAGCTGCATATGTGGTTTTCATTGTATTTCTACTGGATGGCACTGGTCTAGAGTCTCTTTGCCCTCCCATTTCCCCTTCCTTTACTCTGGAGGAGGCTTTAAAGCCGCTATTGATTACTGTCTGCAACCTAGGGACAGGTGTGTGTGTGTGTGCGTGTGTGTGCGCACGTGCACATACATTTGTGCACATGAGTGAGTATGTTCAGTGGGAAGGATAAGGAACAAAGGACAGGAAGAGAAGTGAGCAGTTTCGTTGGTCTGAGATGCCATCTACTCTCACGTAGAGTAAGGAAGCACAAGTTAGCTCCCCACAAGGCAACTTTGCTCTTTTTTTAAAAACTAGAGTGAATCATTGCAACATCAGACTCCTCTGAATTCAAATGTAGATACACAAAAAGCTTCCATAACTTCAGTACAGAAGCAAACATGAAGTTTTAAGAATTAGCATTGCCCTTGCTTTCCTTAGTTCACAAAGATAATCAAGAACTGACCTATATTCCAGCTGATAGTTCTGATCTGGGCAAAGGACATAGTGTGTTTTGTTCTTCAGCATTTCATAAAAGAGAAGCTTCTGGTTGGGATAGAATCTTTTAAGGGCCTTAGAGTTTAGACTCAAATACCCAAGCTAGTAGGGTGGTTTTTCTGGAGAACTGGAAGATTGTGTAAATCACAGTGTTTTTGTTAAATTTTAAATTAAGAGCTATCAGGCAGGTTGTAGTTTTTCAAGAAAAAAAATGAGGGGGGATGTATTACAGACCATGCCCATATGACTGTCAAATTTAATGATTCAGTGATTTAGATAAGACAAATCAGTTTTGCTGCAGTCTTATCATGGACAATAAAATGGCAAATTTGAATAATTTTACTATTTATTAGCTTAATTAAATAACCCATATGATAAGCTCAATGGAAATAACCATGAGCTGACCTGTTATTCAGGTTAATAGAAGGGGAAGAGAAGAGGACTAAGAGACTCAGATCAGTGCTGTCCACTGGAAATATGAAAGGCACATATGTAATTTTTTTATTGAAGTATGATTGACATACAGTATTGTGTTAGTTTCAGGTGTGCGCCATAGTGATTGGACAAATCTATACATTTTTGCTGTGCTCTCCACAAATGTCATTACCATCTGTCACCATTACAGTATCATTGACTATACTCTATATGCTGTACCATTCATCCTTGTGGTATATTCATTTCATAACAGGAAGCCTGTATCGCCCACTCCCCCTTTGCCCATTTGGCCCCTTCCCCCACCCTCTCCCCCCAGGCAACCATCAGTTTGTTCTCTGAATTTATGGATCTGTTACTGCTTTTTGTTTGTGTGCTTGTTTTTTGTTTCTCAGATCCCATGTATGAATGAAATCATATGGTATTTGTCTTTCTTTGTCTGACTTATTTCACTTAGCAAAATACACTCTAGGTCCATCCATGTGTTGCAAATGGCAAGATCTCATCCTTGTTATGGCTGAGTAATATTCTATTTTATATACATCACATCTTCTTTATCCATTCATCTATCAAAGGACACTTATGTAGCTTTCATATCTTGGCTATTATAAATAATGCCTCAATAAACATAGGGGTGTGGGGTGCCTGGGTGGCCCAGTCAGTTAAGTGTCTGACTCTTGGTTTGGCCCAGGTCATGAAATCAGACCCTGAGTCATGCTCCATGTTTAACATGGAGTCTGCTTGAGATTCTCTCTCCCTCTCCCTCTGTCCTTCCCCGCAAAAAATAAATAAATCTTAAAAAAAAGGGGGGGTGCATATATCTTTTTGCATTAGTGTTCGTTTCCTTTAGTATACACCCTGTACAGCATGTATGTAATTTAATATTTTCTAGTAGTCACATTGATTTTTTTCTGCAGCTGGGAGAAAGCTGCATACTTGAGAGAGAGAGGATTAGTAGGAAGCAAAGGATAAGGTGGTCCTGCAGCTGGACCTTTATATCCCCAGGTTAGAACTCTGTCATGGAGAGCACTACCCAAATGTTGGTAAACTAGCTGTATTTGCAGTGTATCGCAAAATCACACTATTTTGCAGCTGAAAAAGGAGAACTGACAGCCTCTCATTTCAAATGTGATAAATTAGGCCCAGAGAAGCAAAGGAACTCACCTCAAGTCCCATAGCCAAAGTGACACCCAGTTTTGAGTCCCACCAGATTGTTTTCTGTACTGTTCCATGTTGCCTCTGCATCATTGAGCCATTTATTTCTTTGTTTGTTGGTCTGTTCACAAGAACGTTTGGTGCCAGACACCGTGCCATGGCCTCGGGATACAGTGATGAACATGACAGTCCTCATCCTCGAGGACATTATGGTGTAAGGGGACACAAGTTCATCCACTTGTGTCGCAGATGAACCTCCAGCGTCTGATATAGGTCACACTGTGTCATCCCATGACCTTGCTCCGTTTTCATGGCAAGCAGGGGATAGTAATCATACTTTAAAGGACATTTGTGACAAGCCTGAAAGGGCTCCAAGATGTAAGAGTTTTCCCTCCATTCATGCAGAGAAAACACTTGAAGGAGGCAGTGGAGACCTATTCTGAGTAAACCACACTAAGCAAAAGCTTTAGGGAGAAGAAAAGAAGAATGAACTAACTCTTCAGTTAATTTACCTTACAAACCCCTCAGTATGGACTCTGAATGTCTGGACCATAGCATGTGCCATGATTTGGCACTTGCCAGGGCTTACAAGCATTCTCTGAGGTTCTAAGAGGTGAAATGCCACAGGAACATTTGGACTTTGGAAAGACAAGTATTCCTCATATTCATGAGAGGACTGGTAGTAAAAAAAATAAAGTCATTAGATCAGCACAGATCTTCCTAAGGATAATAGTATAACACTTCATAAAGTTTGAGCGACAAATATAAAAATCCCCCATGGCTCACTTTTTATTTCTTATGCATTCCCTTTCAATCATATGGGTGAATATTCACATTGTGTAATGTGTAATTTTATAATTTTGTTTTTGCAATTAAAATGACCTTTATTTTTTAAAATTTTTTAAAAGATTTTATTTATTTATAAGACAGCCAGCGAGAGAGGGAACACAAGCGGGGCGGGGGGGGGTGGGAGAGGAAGAAGCAGGCTCCCAGTGGAGGAGCCTGATGTGGGGCTCGATCCCAGAACGCCAGGACCACGCCCTGAGCCGAAGGCAGAGGCTTAACGACTGTGCCATCCAGGCGCCCCTAAAATGACCTTTAAACTACTTTTCCATGGTGCATATGTCATCAGAAATTATTTTAGTGACTGCATAATATTCCATTCAGTAATTCTACCATGTTTTGCTTAAATTTGTTATTAGTCAAGTTATTAAACAAGATGCTCCTTGGACTTTACTGAGAAGAATTGTGAACGCTTAGAGTTTTCGCAATAAAATCTCATACTTACTTATAAAGCCACGTTCAAAGGATCCCTTAGTGAGACAATATATGCTAATGCAGTTATAGGGTTTCAACCACCCCAACAGCAAGATGCTTTCTAAGTATCTTTGGTTTAAAGCAATTATGCAGAATTGATACACACTGTGGGCTCAGTTAACCCAGAAATTAAAAAGAACTCTGTTGGCAGCACTGACCTTTCTTGCAATAGGTCAGGAGTGTAGACACTATTTTTATTGGTACCTGACTGGTAAGGTTCCCAGTTTTAAAAAAATGATCTGGTCCCTAAGAACCCAAGGACTAAGTTGTATACTGCCCCTCCAAACTGTGGTTGCCATCCTACTTCTTAGAGAGGCAATGGAACATGGGTCAATTTAGTTTTTTAGGTCTTTGGGGAAAGGTTACAAATAAGGAAACAGACATTTTGTGCTAGACAAAAGTAGCACAGATCTAACGATCTGCTGTTGTTAGATGTTTTAAATAAAGGTTAGGTCCTTTTTGAAGTCTGAGTCTGTATGAAATTTATTTCCTGCTTGTTATTTTTGCTCTCCTTTGATGACCCAATAAAATGAGTTGTGTATTTATATGACCTTGGGTAATGACTTCAACTTCTTTGGATTTTGAGTTTTTCCATTTGCTACCTAGGAATGATTACATCTGGCTTACCTGTCTCATGAGGTTGCTATGAGACCCAAATGAGATGTAAACTGTAAAAACGTCTGACAAGCGCAAGGTGGATGCTATTATTAATCATTGGTAATGGTGATGAGTGGAAAGTCCCCAGATAGCATCAGCAGACGGTGCTATACTCTGTGGGTGTGTCAGACTAAGATATGATAAAGTGCAGCCAGTTAAGCCCAGTGATTTGTTCTCCAACGTGAATCTGGCCAAATCCTTCCACTATCTGCCTTACTTGTAGAAAGCATGCTCCCATGCATGTGGGTAAGACTAGGCAAGCTGTTTCGAGCTCACAAGACGAAGGTCATGCGTAGACTCAGCCAGGAAGAATCTCCCTGATGTTTTTGTGTTCTGCAGTGACGAATTATAGCAAGAGCCATGGGTGAACAATCATTTCCGGGAAGAAGAGAAAGTGTCATCAAAGATGCAGGGCAAGTCTGTGGTTAGAGGAGCATCTTCCCTATGTATTTGAAAACTCTAGCCTGCATTAAATTGTGTCCAGGTTGTGTAGTCAAGTTCTGCCCGCAGGGAGTAAGCCACACGACTCCGCATAATGAGAGCGGGCGGCACGCGACCCAGGTTCTGTGGTCCGAGTGCGCGCACCGCGAGGACTGCGCGCGAACACTACAGAGTGAGCTCTTCCTGAAATTCGCTTTTTAAAGGGGGAAATTAGATCGTTTTCATTTGTTTTGATTAGGTGTTGAGGTGTAATT
Source organism: Ailuropoda melanoleuca (assembly GCF_002007445.2). Classification (NCBI taxonomy): domain Eukaryota; kingdom Metazoa; phylum Chordata; class Mammalia; order Carnivora; family Ursidae; genus Ailuropoda; species Ailuropoda melanoleuca. The sequence goes on from NC_048225.1 coordinate 85,015,725, forward strand.
ATTAATTTTTTTTTTCCTGCTGAGGTCATTTCAGCGCTATCTCCGCAAACGGTTATTAGGATATTCCGAGACAGTTCTGCACTCGAGGTCTTAGAATATGAATCTCCCGGGCCGCCTGGGTGGCTCAGTTGGTTAAGCGTCTGCCTTCAGTTCAGGTCGTGATCCCAGGGTCCTGGGATCCAGTCCCGCATTGGGCGGGAGCCTGCTTCTCCCTCTGCCTGCCCCTCCCCCTGCTCTGCGTGCTCATCCTCTCTCTCTCCCCCTCTCTCTGACAAAAAAAAAAAAAAAAAAAAAAAAAAAAAGAAAGAAAGAATGTGAATCTTCCCCATATAAAGACATACATAGTTGTCCTGGGCAGAGAGGAAATAATTGATTGTGTTATTTTTCTCCTGGCCTACTCTGCCCAGGTATGTCTAAGGCACCTAGAGTGACTGACGAGCTCTTTCGGCCCATGGAAAGCATGTTCAATGAACACAGCTTCAACAGAGTATCTTCATGGTATTCAGAAAGAAGCAAATATTCTCTCCTCCCTTATCAGGACTTTGATGACACCATCCTTACTTTTTGGAAGAGATAGGAGTGGGGGGGGTCATCTTTATTTTTTTAAGGCTTTGAAAAAGATTTAAAGGAAACGGGATCATTTATGCTAAAGAAAAGAAGGCTGCCACACAGAAGATATAGTCCATAGGGACGCCTGGGTGGCTCAGTTGTTGGGCGTCTGCCTTCGGCCCAGGGCGTGATCCCAGAGTCCTGGGATCGAGCCCCTTGTCAGGATCCCTGCTCCGCTGGGAGCCTGCTTCTTCCTCTCCCACTCCCCCTGCTTGTGTTCCCTCTCTCGCTGGCTGTCTCTCTGTCAAATGAATAAATAAAATCTTTTTTTTTTTTAAAGATTTTATTTATTTATTTGACAGAGATAGAGACAGCCAGCGAGAGAGGGAACACAAGCAGGGGGAGTGGGAGAGGAAGAAGCAGGCTCATAGCAGAGGCCTGATGTGGGGCTCGAACCCATAATGCCGGGATCACGCCCTGAGCCGAAGGCAGATGCTTAACTGCTGTGCCACCCAGGCGCCCCTGAATAAATAAAATCTTAAAAAAAAAAAAAAGATATAGTCCACATATACACTGAGCATCAAAAAAGAGAAAATGAGATTCAACCAGGGTCGCGACTGAAGATTTATGTCCGGACAATGATGAGTGCTTCTGAAGCAAGTGGAGGTTGCCCTCAGTGGATAGAGTTCTAGTTGTTTGAAATGACGTCCAACGAACCTGCCCAAAGTATTTCCTTAGCCCCTTACCTTTTGGTAGAGCTTCATCCTAGTACTATTCTTATGCATCACTTAAAGTACAAGGGTTCATTTGTGTTAAGTGGATGAGCAGTTGGCAGAAGGGACATTTCCTAACCTGATAGGGAGGGAACAAGTTCATTGAGACCCTAGGCATTCAAGAGTTAATGGTCTTCTACTGTATCTCTTTCTTTTATGCAATTTGTTTTTTCTCAAAATCTAGCCTGTAAACTCCTTGCAACAGAATTACCTGAACAGCTTTTTAGATGCAGATTCCTGGGCAGCCCCAAACCTGCGAAATTGGAATCTCTGGGGCAATATCAAGAATTGCGTTTTTAACAAACACATAGGTGATTCTGATGTTTGAGAATGGCTCCCCTTATGTTGGGTAGAGGAAAGGTTCTCAAGGTTTGCCCCTAGACCTAAAGCATCAGCATGGCCTGGGAGCTTACTAGAAATGCAAATTCTTGAGGGGCGCCTGGGTGGCTCAGTTGTTAAGTGTCTGCCTTGGGCTCAGGTCATGATCCCAAGGTCCTGGGATCAAGCCCCACATCAGGCTCCCTGCTCAGCAGGAAGCCTGCTTCTCCCTCTTCCACTCCTTCTGCTGGCTTCCCTCTCTCGCTGTGTCTCTCTCTGTCCAATAAATAAATAAAATCTTAAAAAAAAAAAAAAGCAAATTCTTGGACCTCACCCTATACCTTACTGAATCTGAAAATTCTGGGGGTGAGGCTCAGCATTCTGTTTTAGCAAACCCTCCAGGTGATTGTGATGCTTACCAAAGTCTGAGAAACACTGGCATAAGCAGTTCAATTTCCTCCAGTACCTCTACAGCAGTAAGAAAGAGACTCACTAAGAGAGAATCTGATTCATTTGCAACACTTGGGTTTTATTTGTAACCAAGAAATCTTGGTTCAGACACAACCTTAAAAGGAGATTTAATCTAGGGGCACCTGGGTTGCACAGTCGGTTCAGTGTCCGGCTCTTTGTTTTGGCTCATGTCGTGATCTCAGGGTCATGAGATCAAGCCCCACCTCAGGCTCCACCTGAGCGCTCCGCATGGAGTCTGCTTAAGACTCTCTCTCCCTGTCTCTGTCCTTCTGCCTCTTCCCCCCACGCATGGGTTTGGGCACGCTCTCTCTCTTTCTCTCTCAAATAAACACATATTTTTCTTAAGGAAATTTAATCTAGCTCTCCCTGTAGTGTTTAAATCCCTTCCCTCCCTCAATCCCTCCCTCCTTCCTTCCCTCTCTCCCTCTGTCTCCTTTGCTTTCTCCCTCTCCTTCTTCCCCACCTCTCTTTCTCTTTCTTTCTTTCTTTCTTTCTTTCTTTCTTTCTTTCTTTCTTTCTTTCTTTCTTTCTTTCATGTGTCAGGCACTGGGCTAGGGATTGAGGATACAGTAGTGAACACAAACTATAGGTCCTTGGCCCCTTGGAACTTACACTCTCAGGGACAGTCATATTTCAAATGATTACACTAATAACTCTGCAATTATAATTCTTGTAAGTGCTATGGCGAGGAGGCATATGATATCAGGAGAGTGCATCATAGAGGGATTTGAGCAAATCTGTACACCTTCTACAAGGCAACTCAGCCCAGATGGAGCACTTCCTCTTGAGGAGAAGTTTGACATCCTATTGGAGCCTATTTCACTCTCAGGTGTATCTAAGTGCTAGATATTCGTTCTCTGTTTGAGTCAGAATCTGCCACAGTGTGCTTTGGACCACGCCATCCTGACTCTAGTATGTGAATCTTCACAGAACAACTGCAGTCCTCTTTTACGTTGCAATCTTTACATAGATGAAGATTTCTTAACTCGCGGTGTTTTCTTTTCAAGGCTGGGAGATTCCTCATTTATTTGGTCCTCTTCAGAAGGACACCACTTTATTAAAAACTTTTGTAAAATATTCTGCTTCTAAGCATGAACTAAGAGTGTGTGATGGTAATTTCCTAAGAATGGACCTCAGAATCCATCTGTGACTATCCTTGTCCTGTTCCACATTCCCACGGCCCAACCTCACCTGCTTCACGTACAACTGCATCACTTCCCTGACATGCACTGGGCTCACAGTTAAGTGAAACCCTGGGACTATCCATCTTCCCTTTTTAAAATTATTGAAAATGTGTTAAGGGCAGGACCCTAGAGATTTTCCTCTAGGATGTCAGCCTTTTAGCCAGCATCCATCATCGGGGTTGTTTATTCGGGTATGTTTATTTGCATTATCAACCAATCTAAATTTCTTCCATATGTCAGTCAAAAGCATGTAAAACTTTAATAGTTGCCTTGCTAAAATCTAGATACAGGATGTCTCCAACAGCCTCCTAATCTGCCAATCTAGTTTGTCTGTGTGAAGGAAATGGGTTAGTCTGTCTTCACTTGTCCTAGTAATCACCATTTCCTTTTGTCTGTTGACAGTCTTTTAATATTTATTGACAATCAAGAATTCATGAGATGCACTACTTTTAGTCAAATGAGGCATGCACCTCTTTCTATGTGATTAAAAATTTGTATCAAAACAATATCTTCGCTAGAATACCTTTCTTCCATCCATTTGAGAAGTCCTTCATATCCTTTGCGTGAGTCTCACATCTTCATATTTTCACCTAGAGCAACATCGTTGTAACTCATCCTCGGGTCCCTGGATCTCCATGGAGTGCACATTTTTTCTTGGTTTATTCCTCTTCTCTTCTCAGTAGGTCTGTATCCACTAACACAAGTAATATTTAGTCAGTAGATGAATATTTTAGTCTAGAAGTTTACAAAATACAATTCAGGGAATATTAAGTAATCCTGGGGCTAGTGCTTATAAGAGTTATATATATTATATGGCAGTAAATAGTTACTTAGGTTGGTTATGAATGCATTTTTTAAATAAAACCCAACCTTTTATTACCATTTCATGAGAATGGACTCCATTCATTTTTAATTCCAGTGAGGAGTTTTGTTTTGCTTTCAATAATGTCACATTCTGTCTGGCCCTCAGTTTCCTCCCTTATTAAATGAGTAGTTTGGACTACATGATTTTTTAAAAATTTTATTTATTTACTTGAGAGAGAAAGAGCACGAGTAGGGGGGGAAGGACAGAGAGAGGGAGAGGCAGACTCCCCACTGAACAGGGAGCCTGATGTGGGGTTCGATCCCAGGATCCTGAGATCATGACCTGAGCTGAAGGCAGATGCTTAACCTGAGCCACCAGGCACCCGTATATAATTCTAAACTTTGAGAAGGAAAGGAAATTTAAAATAATTAAAAAGTTAAACCACGGTACATACACACACATACACACACACACATGTGCAAGCATACACACATGTACATGTGCTTACATGTCAGACTGGGCAGACAATTAGCCAACTGCACCAGCCGGGCTCCCCACCTCTCTATTATTTCTTATAAGAACGTGTGAATCTACAATTACCTCAAAATAAAAAGTTCAAAGAAATTAAACCAAAGAGTGTTATAACAGGACTTTGGAAGTAAGTAGGCCTGACTTAACCGCATATTAGCTTAACCAAATTCTCAAGCCTTTCTGAAGTCAGTTTCTTTGTCAGCCTTGAAGTGGGAATATTAATTCCTACCTAATGGGATTGCTGGAAGGGTTATATGAGATATTGCATGTCAACATCTTACATGGTTCGTACTTACATTGACAGTTTTCAATAAACATTGGTTACTTTCCCGCTTCTTCTCCTTTGTTGTAGAGAAGAAACTAGGGCAAACAGCCTTGCTGCAGCTCTCCCAGAAAAGACGACCTGTGACCTGAAGCTGAAGACAATTTAGAAGTATACATTAGTGAGATGAACCCCATAGCAGTGTAGTGAGTAATGCTATTACATAACTTTTACAAATCACCAGGCGGATCAGCTAACATGGCTTGGCTCAGTGAACCGATAAAATAAAATAACAACGCCGCTTCCAAACCCAGCCTGAGTCAGGGAGTCCCAACACAGCAGCCGGAGTCAAAATCCAGAATGACTGCATAGGCCTCGGAGCTTTGGCGTTTCAATTGACTCAGACATGCTATAAATCTGTGCAAGTGGAAAAAAACCAAAGCTGACCCCCTGGATAACTGTTCCCCCAAGGGACCTAGAGCAGCTTTCTTTTCCTTGCAGAATCCTTAATCACGTCTCCCTAATATGAGTTTTCCATGCAACTGCACAGATGAGAAATAGGGAGAGACTAAGGAGAACAGACATGTCTTGGTCCTGAGGATGTGATTGTTGAATGAATGGCCACGATGCGTCTCCCACATGTCTTCTAAAATGTTTACAATTTCCCAGAGATCTGTCTTTGCCCCTGATCTGATGAATGCTTCAATCAGTGAGTTGGATGGAAACAACAAAAGGCAAGCCCACAAATTTTCTAATGATACAGAGGTGAAAGGGAGTTTGGAAACAGAATTATAATTTTAAAATGATTTTAGCCAGCTCTGGGGCACTGAGTTGATCACAGTAACTTGTAATTTATTAGGGGTAGCATTAAAACCTGTACTTCAAAATCAAAAGCAGAACTACAGGTTAGGAAAGTATTAAATTGACAAGGGATTTTATACGAAAAAATTGTAGGGATTTTATTTGCCTGTAAGAGAGGTATGAGTCAATGATGTGATGTGTTTGCGTTAAAAAAAAAAAAATTTNAGGTTAGGAAAGTATTAAATTGACAAGGGATTTTATACGAAAAAATTGTAGGGATTTTATTTGCCTGTAAGAAAGGTATGAGTCAATGATGTGATGTGTTTGCGTTAAAAAAAAAAAAATTAGGGGGGCGCCTGGGTGGCACAGCGGTTAAGCGTCTGCCTTCAGCTCAGGGCGTGATCCCGGTGTTATGGGATCGAGCCCCACGTCAGGCTCCTCAGCTATGACCCTGCTTCTTCCTCTCCCACTCCCCCTGCTTGTGTTCCCTCTCTCGCTGGCTGTCTCTATCTCTGTCTAATAAATAAATAAAAAATCTTTAAAAAAAAAAATTAGGGACCAGAAAAAGGAAAGTAATCTTTTTACTTTACATGATTTGCAAGTTGGAAAATATTCAGTGGGTTGTATTCAGTGTAGGGGCCAAATTTAAGAAAGATATTGATTAAATGGAATTGGTGACTAAGGGAAGGAAGGTAAAAGGAGGGCTAAATTTATAAGCTCCCCAAAACGATATTGTTTAAAGAATGGTTGAAGGAAAATAAGGATATTCAGCTATTTTTTTAGAGTTAGCATATAGAAGAGGAGTAAACGTGTCTATTTTGCTCTGAAAAACAGAAATGAGATTAATGAGAGTTCATGGAAACAGACTTTGGCTCAATAAAAGGAAAATTTTTCAAATAATTAGAGCAGTTCTGTGACTATTTCATAAATTGTGAGCTTTCTGTCACTGGAAATACTCAAGCTAAGGCCAGATGAGCGTCTGGGATTCTGGAGGCTTCCAGCGTGGAACGAGAGCTCAGGGTAGGTGACCTTTAAGACCACTTCCAGCTCCCATAGTCTATGATTTAAGTAAGCGTGAATGCCAAGGCCACTCCTGACATGCCAGAGCTACTTTTTCAACTCTTGGCTCTGATTCTGACCAGCTGTGTGACCTTCAGCTAAGAAATTAACCATTTTTTTCTTTCAGTTTCCTTCTCCACCAAATGAGGGATCTGGATTTAATGATGTCTAAGTTCTCTCCAGCACATCTGTCTCCTTGAGCCTCCTCATAACGATAACATGTTGGAAAAGTACAGTTGGAGCTGATAACCTGCCATTTTTCTAAGTCGACCTACAAGGAGAAGGCTTAACAACCAAAAGCCATGGTTGATTCTGGGGACCGCTGGACCAAACTCTCAGCGGCTTGTCAGCAGGAGGGTGGGTGACTGTGATCCTGGAATTCATTCTCATGAGATCTATGGCAGGAAGTTGATCAAATACCTGATAATCCGGTTTCTCTCAAACACCTGTACATTCTGGCTGAGTTCAGCAACGCCTCTGCAAACAACTTAGAAGAAATGAAGGTCATATTACCATTGCAATACAGTTCTGTCTTTTACAAAGCAAACCTTTGTTCTTTATTTTCTAAATGATCCAGCAGTTGCTGTTGAGCTTGGCTTACAATCATAAAAACTAATATCCATTAAATGGATTTTATACGGCAGATGCTGTTCTTAAAAGTTTTGTATAAGAATTTACTTAATCAGTTTATAACCTGAAAAATCTAATGATGAATCGGTAGATTAGATCCTTTTTTCCCCTATGGAAAAGGAATAGTTAAAATCCAGTTTAAATCCATCCTAGTGGTAGAGAGTCGAGAATTCAGATCCCTGCCCTCATTCTTTTAGGCTTTCTTGCTGATGTTCAATTACTATAATTTCCTGTGTGGTTCATCTGATTACTAACTCTTTTCTTCTCTGCCTATATGAAGGTGCCTCCTCCACCACCACTACATCCCAGCTCTTCTTTATCCTCTTGGACTTCTCTCTCTCTCCCACATCATTATCTCCAAATCCCATTTCTTCTGGGTTTTTTTTTTTTTCAAAGATTTTTGGAAACGCACATAGGGGGACTGCCATAGTTTGCTTTGATATAGTGATAGAAGGTGTGAGTAGAATTTCACACACCTCCTCCAGTTGCTGAGGTTAGTGGGGGAAGAAATAAGTAAATTTATGCTTTTTGTAAGGACGTGAAGAATTTAAAACCTTATTCCCAGGCTCGTGGGGCTGGCAGTACTCACTCCATCCAAGTACCACATTTTCTTGCATCTCTTTGTTTCCGAAGGTTGGAAATGAAAACAGCTGTTAAAAATAAGAGCACATGAGTCAATCTTGAATCTTAATGTATAATTACAGTTTCCATCTCTGTTGGTAAAGCCCCTCCCAGTGTACTGAGCCCCGTATCACAGCCCCCTTGTTGTCAATTTTATACCAAGACTTTAATTTGTGTTTTCCAAACCTCTAAGATTAAACACTAAATCATTTGCCAAGCCAGAAAAAATAACAAGGAAGAAAATGCTTCAATTGAAAAACTTGACTCTCAGACATGCTCTTTTTCTGTTTTAGATCTTGAACAGATCTCTATGTCGATATTAGAAATGTCAGTTACGGTTCCACATTTTTGAAGGTGGAGATTTGGGGCTTTGTGGTATCCTCACTGTGAAGAATGTTGCTTGAACTCTATAGAGGCTATGCCTTGAATCATATTTTCCCTTTTCCAGGCTCCTGAGGCTTATGACCTCGGAAACCAGTCTTAAAAGAGTCACCTACAGGGCGCCTGGGTGGCTCAGGCAGTTAAGTATCTGCCTGTGGCTCAGGTAACAATTCTGGGGACCTGGAATTCAGTCCCACATCGGGCTCTCTGCTCATCAGGGAGCCTGCTTCTCCCTCTTCCTCTGCCTGCCATTCTGCCTACTTGTGCTCTCTCTCTCTCTGTCAAATAAATAAATAAAATCTTAAAAAAAAAAAAAGTCATCTACAGCCTATTGATTGTCACCTTCCAGAGATTGGTGCTTTTTACATTCTGCCCAGTGGCCCATATCAACCACTCATTCCTTGACTGAGTAATTCCATTGTCTAAAGCTCTGAAGGTCCCTAGTGAATCAGCAGCCTTCAACTGGCCAATCTAATTTGCCCTATAAATACGGATCACATGCTATTAGCAAGAGAACTTCATGTCCTATAGGAGGAGAAGAAGGAGACAAGAGACTTGGTGCTTTCAATCACTTCATTTAGCCTTATTTTCCCTTTCTAAGATTTGATTGCTTTGTTGTTAGATTAGATTATTTTTATGATTCATTTCCCTGAAAAAATTTTTATAATTCTGTAATCACTGTATCCTCTAAGAGCTAGCTTTGTGTGTTGAAAATTGCCTTGGTCAGTTTGGGCTGCTATAACAAAAATACCATAGTCTTGAAANTCATCTACAGCCTATTGATTGTCACCTTCCAGAGATTGGTCCTTTTTCCATTCTGCCCAGTGGCCCATATCAACCACTCATTCCTTGACTGAGTAATTCCATTGTCTAAAGCTCTGAAGGTCCCTAGTGAATCAGCAGCCTTCAACTGGCCAATCTAATTTGCCCTATAAATACAGATCACATGCTATTAGCAAGAGAACTTCATGTCCTATAGGAGGAGAAGAAGGAGACAAGAGACTTGGTGCTTTCAATCACTTCATTTAGCCTTATTTTCCCTTTCTAAGATTTGATTGCTTTGTTGTTAGATTAGATTATTTCTATGATTCATTTCCCTGAAAAAATTTTTATAATTCTGTAATCACTGTATCCTCTAAGAGCTAGCTTTGTGTGTTGAAAATTGCCTTGGTCAGTTTGGGCTGCTATAACAAAAATACCATAGTCTTGAAAGTTCAAGATCAAAGCACTGGCAGGTCCAGGGTCTGGTGAGAGATAGAAGGTGGGGAGGATCTCTTCTTATAAGGACACTAATTCCACTATGATAAGGGCTGTAATCCCATCATAGCTTCCTGACCTGATTACCTCCCAAAGGCTCTCTCCAAATATTATCATACTGGGGATTAGGGTTTCAACATATGAATTCTGGGGGACACAAATATTCAGTCCAAAGCAGAAACAAAGACATTTGTATGCACAGTGTGATTTGTGGAATTCTGGGAAGGCTATTGAGCCTCTGCTCCCCCAACCACACTTAAAATCCTGCCATTAGATATTTCCTGTCAGATATAACACCTTTTAAAATCTAATATGTTTGACAATGGAAAGAGTGAAGATGAATGGATAAAGAAGATGGAATATTACTCAGCCATCAAAAAAGAGAAATCTTACAATTTGCAAAGACATGGATGGAACTAGAGGGTATTATGCGAAGTAAAATAAGTCAATCAGAGAAAGAATTATCATACAATTTCACTCACATGTGGAAATTAGAGCATCATAGGGGAAGGGAGAGAAAAATAAAGTAGGATTAAATCAGAGAGGGAGACATACTGTTAAGAGACTCTTGATCATAGGAAACAAACTGAGGGTTGCTGGAGGGGATGGGGTGGGGGGATGGAGTAACTGGGTGCTGAACATTAAGGAGGCACGTGATGTGATGAGCACTGGGAGTTATGTAAGACTGATGAATCCCTGAACTCTACCTCTGAAACTAATAATACATTATATGTTAATTAATTGAATTAAAATAAAATAAAATAATGAAAAAATAAAATCTAATCTGTTTGCAAGGCAAACCTAGAAAACTAATATGTGAGGTAGTGTAGCATGGTGCTGGGATAATGTGGTGTCTCTGACTGGAATCAGACTGCCTGAGTTCACACCGTTACTAGCTGTATGACCTTGGGCAATTAATTAATCTTTCTGGGCTTTTGGAGCATCTATATAATCAAGATGATAATAACACTCACCTCAGAGGTTCCCGTGAGATTTCAGTGAAATATGTAACATGCTTAGACGAACAGTATCTTGCTATATAATTGTTAGCCACTATCATCCTTTATTTGCATAAATCAGCATATATAATGTTGATGTCCTTTTGACAGAAAGTTGATATCAAGTCACAAAGAAATCGGAGTTTTGTTCAGGGAACGGGGAGGGGATTCCGTGGATACCCGAAGCCCTGTGAAGGAATGGTCTGCCGTAGTGAGGTGCTACGGTTGGAGGCATAAAGCCACTAGGTGCCTCCATGCCCCAGGGAAGCATTTACAGGAAAGATAAAGGGAGATGGATCTGCTTCTCATCCTAGCCAGTCTGCCCAGTAACTGATAGAAATGAATCCACTGCTATGGGGAGCAAGGAGTGTGATTCACATCTGCACATGAACTTTGAATTCAGCACCTGCTTAATTTTCCTGTGTCTCATAATTCTCTCCCTTGTAATAGTCAGGTAATGTTAGGTCCCTTGAAGAACCATGGTAAAATGTAGAAGTACTCTTCTCTGCTAAGTGTCCTTGCTTCTTTCTCCTAGATTACATGAAGCAGACGACGTTTGAAGCCCAAGCGTTTTTAGAAGCTGTGCAGTTCTTCCGGCAGGAGAAGGGACACTATGGCTCATGGGAAATGATCACTGGGGATGAAGTCCAGGTAACACGGGCTCAGAATTTTGGACCCTCCTCTCTGTCTGCGTATGGGAGATCAGAGTCATAATTAAAAAAATCAAGCAAAAAAAAGTTGCAAGAATGGAAGATGTGGTTCCAAAGGCCATTTCTCTCATTGTCTAGAAGCATTTGGTCTACAAGCTGTTGGGCACGTCTCTAAACACCTCCAGACCGGGCAGTAAACAGGGCAGCTTGAAGCACTGCAACCGCAATGGGGAGAGCTGTTTCTACTGCTTTCTACTCAAAGCATGATTCTTGCAACTGGCCTCATGCTTCCAGACCATAAGAAAACATGAACTTACATGAACTTTGCCTAGTGCAAAGTGTGTGGTGGGGTCTTAGGTCAGTGGACTTGGGTTAAATCTTGCCAAGTTATTGGACCTCTTTTCATCTCAGGTTAGTCCTCTGAGAAAGAGAGTAATGATAACATTTATCTTGCAGGGTTCTGAGCATTAAGTGAGAGGTTGTTGGAAAACTATTTGGCATGCGCTTGTCTTTATTTATTGAATGATCTGTAAACAAAGTCAAGGAAACACATTTTAAAAGCAGTAGGCAGTTTTCTGTGCATTTTATTTGCCTCTTCTAGTTTTCTATCCCCCCTGGCCTGATATAATTTCCCATGACTTTGATTAAATGCTAGTCATGGGCTGAGTACCTCCACTGGCTTGGTACCAGGGACATTGTTACAAATCTCCAAGGAAACTGTGTCCATGAGAACACCAATCACATGGCTGATTCAGCCAGGAAGAGGAGGCTGGGTATGGCATTATTTAATTAGAGACACACAGGGTCCAACAATGCTGTTCTTTAATTTCCCCTCAACTCCCCGAGTGCCTCTTTTGGGGGGCCAGTGGAATTTGTTATTAGGAGACAATATTTGGAAGAGACCAGATGGGGCCTTGCCTTCATATGGTCATTAAACATCTAAAGCCGAAAACATTTGCTCACGATGATGGGGCTGTTCTTCATTGTTTAACCATATGACTCAGAAGCTCCTTCCCCCCGCCCCCCGCCTTTGGAGGATTCTAAACTCATTTATTTCTTAGCCTGAGACTTATTCCAGCACTCTAGCCAAGTCTTGGTTCTGATATTTGGGGGAAGCACATCCGTTTATCAATCCGAGAGGATTAAGGACTAACTGTACTTATGCCAAAAAGAAAAATGAAAGCAAAAGAGGAGGCTGAACCATTTGATGCTGATTAGCCTGCCATGTAAACCAACATATTTAGTAGATAGACCAGTATTAAAATGCCTTTGTGTAATGCTTTTTAATGTTCAAATCCTAATTCTGTGTGTTCGTCTTACTGATCTCGTGAGGTTACTAGTATTTACATTTTGTAAATGAGAAAACCTAGGGAGGCATATAGCAGTTAAGTGACTTGTTCGGTTGTCACTCAACAACTATTGAGCAACTATATGCCAGGCACCATGCTGGGTGCTGGTGATCCAGAGACGGGCAGGACAAGATGGTCCCTGCCCTGTGCAACTGATAGCTTCATGGTCACGTGCTAAGTGGACAAATGGCAAAGGAAATGATGGCTTCCAATTCCTGATCCAGTGAAAGATCAACACCAACAATGGGACTCTACCAAGTTCAACATTTATATAATTTTACCTATGCTCTTGTGTAATCTTTTCTTTCATTTGAAATCTCATGGTGGCTCACATGACTTCATGATGCCATTGAAAGCAGGTGCTTAATGAATCCTTTCTTTGTGTTGAGTATCATGTTTCTGTTGTTGACCTTCTGCCTTTTGCTTTGGGTTGATATGTGTGAAGTGCTGGAAGCTGCAAGAGAACTAAATGACTCATCCCTTGCTATCGCGGTGAGCAAGACATACCTAGAAACATCCAGAGAACAAGGCAGCTTTAGAAGTGTGTGTGGGTAAGCATATGTGGGTCTGCACATATATGGACATCATAAAGCATTAGCACTGAGCAGTGATAGGAAGGTGCTAATTCTGCAGTATAAAAAATACCATAAGTGGGAAAGCAGAACAAAACAAAACAAAAACAGAGAAGAGATCAATAAAAGCTGGAGCTATCAAGTGACCCAGGAAGAAATTTTGCTCCCCCAGGAATCTGTATCTCTATGTGGGAATCAGATTTCTAAAACATGAGCCCTGGAAGGGCATTTCAAGGATTGTCTGTCTAACACCCTCCAGGTGAGAGAAAGAACGGTCAGAGAGGTTGGCTGACGTCAGCCTGGGATGGAAGCGCATTTTGAGCTATGTCTGGCTCTGCTTAGAGAAGCTGGTGAAAGAAAATGGAAGGAAGTGAGCTCCAAAACCCCCTGGTCTGGGGCCCAGCGAGGGTGCGCTTCCCTGTACCCTCACGCGTGGAGCTGAAGCAGCATCTCTCCTAACACCCACAGGAAAAAGAGATCAGGGGTCCAAAAAAGCTACCAAGTAGTTAAAGAAAATGGCACGACATAACCGAATTTGAGAATATGACATCTTTGTTTAAAGCACTACATTTATTTGCACTTTTTTTCATATCTACTAAGAATTTGATCATTTTGTCCTAACCCCCTCAACCTCAGGGCCTGGTACTCAGAAGATGCTCAGCACTGCTACATTATTATCTCCATAGCAATGACTCACATAGCAAGTCTGGTGGGCCCTCATGGTAGGGGTTATTTTTCGGGCAAGTGTCCAAGCAGAGAAAACATCTTAGGATAATTTGCCTACAGACGATTCAGGTGAAAATAGTTGTTATACTAGTAAAAACTTCAATATAGTTCCTACTTGTCTATAAAAACGTATCAGATGAGGTCATGAAGAAAGCAGTTTGCAAAATGTAAAGTATTTATAGTTATTTGGTATATTTATTATGTATTATGGTAACATATTTATGTTAAATGTATATTTATTATTTTATAAGTATTATTATAAATTTAAATTTGCCTTTAAATTAATCGGATGAGCTGAAAAAGTTGCTCATAATACCCACTGAACGGGTAGTTTGAAGACAAGAAAACTGTCCACATTTTAGTCTTTCTCCATATGTTTCAGAGTTGCCTTTTGTCTAATGACCTTGAATGTGACCCCTTTAAATGATTCTTTCACCCATGGCCACTCAGTAACATAAAAGGCACAAGGTCAACAGCCTGGTCAGACCATAGGGCCAGTCTCAGGAAGAAGGGCAGTCTCTCTGGGCCTCACATCTTCCCCACAGCATCAGCATCTGGAAGGTAACACATGGTTCGGCCTTCAGGCACTAAGCCTGGGTTTGTTGATTTTGACCAACCGAAAGGCATATTTGGTTTCTTATATGTGTGACGGAATTTTAAAATCTATATCCCAGCCGTTAAATTTACACACGTACACACACACCTTTTTTTTTTTTTTTAAACAAAAGTGGTATTTTTAGGGCCCTTATGATGAAGCTCAGATCTTGTTCTGAGGAGAGAAGGTTGAGGAACCCCTTCATTAGTATGGTTTATTTATTTGACTAGCTGCTTTCCCTAGAATAGCCCCAGGGCTTTGGACCCTGCTCATGAAGAACTGACCCAGGTAGGGAATCTCAGAGCAGACCCTGGGTAGGTGAGGGGGTGGCGCAAGGTTGGGGGAGTGGGCTGAAGTTTGGCAGAAGAGGGTTACTCAGTGTTGGGATGGACACAGTTGGGCCCCAGCATTTCGAGGCTCTGCCTGCCCTGTGGTGTTGCCAAGCCCCACACCCTTGCAACCCACTCTTATTCCCCTTCTTTTTTTTCCCCCCAGACATATTTCTTTTTCGATTTCCTAAATTATAAAATAGAACCCAATTTCTCGGAACATTGTATGGGAAAGACTAAAAGAAAACTGTAAGCCTACCCAAATGGAATCTTTTTTTTCTTTTGGCCTTTGTAACATTTTCGTCTTTTCAAACCCCTTTCATGCTTATATTCAGACTCAAGCTAATATCAGCAAAAGGATGAATTAGGCAATTATTATGACCCTGAATTTAACACTTTCAACTAAGATAATATTTCCCATTGATTTTAAGTTCTGCCTTCAGACTCCATATCCTCCTAGCTCATTCTCCCCATGCTGCACTTCCATCATCTCGGGCAGATGGGTTCCAACTAAGGACACTGAGCAGCATGGGGGGAAGGTCCATGGATTATTAATTACCTACTTCAATCTAATTGTTGGACCTGCTAATCTCCATGGAGCTTGCATGTATCACATCCCTCTCAAATTCCTCAAAAATTCGGGTTCACTTCTTGACTGCTCCAAGAGAATGGTTAAGAATGAAAAACCTCCCCACCAATGAATTACCAGAACTTGTGGAAATTCTGTCGCCATTATAATCTTCGTCACACCACAGTTTTACATTGCAGGTGACAGGAGCCCCCCTCCCTACACTGACCTGAGCGGCCTTCTCTCCCAGGGACCCACAGGCACAGGGGGATTGGACGGCTCACCCACCTCCACCCTGGGAGTGTTCCTGGACAGTTCAGCTCAAGTGTCCCACCCTGCTGTGACAAAGCCCTCGACAGAGCCATCTACTGAGCTCATGAGTATTTCCACTAGCATGAGGCTGACCGATGACCTCAGGAAAAAAATCTTCTGTAACTCCCAAAGCCTAATTTGAATTTTTATGAGAAGGAGGTCAATTACTTTGTGCAAATATTATTTGAAATTCATAGAAC
Organism: Ailuropoda melanoleuca; assembly: GCF_002007445.2. Classification (NCBI taxonomy): domain Eukaryota; kingdom Metazoa; phylum Chordata; class Mammalia; order Carnivora; family Ursidae; genus Ailuropoda; species Ailuropoda melanoleuca. The sequence goes on from NC_048225.1 coordinate 85,031,666, forward strand.
GGATGTCAAATGATTCTCCATTTCCAAAATTACTCTTTTTCTTTTGTAAAACTTGCTTTGCAGCCTGATTTTGAAAACTGAGCTGTAAGCCCAAAAAGATTCATAGTAAAACTGAATCTGGAAAAAAAATCTGCTCCAATTCAGGGGGAGGTGGCTAGTTAAAGAAGGAGAAGTCGATGTTACATGGAGCATGGTAATATGTGGACATAGAGAACATGCTCAGATTTTAAAAAAAAAAAAATTTCATGGAGCCAAGCAAAATTTTAGGAGTGACTTGGGAGCAATTTTCTTTTTAAGCGTTCTGAAGACTTTAGGTCCCCTCACCCGTGTTCTGCTCATCCCATGAATGTCCAATTGTTCCGAGTATCTGTTACTCCCTTCTTTCTCTAAACATTAAAGAGGATAGAGGTGGGGTTCAGGGCACAGCAGGAGCAAAGAGCCTGAGGACACATAGATCCCAAGGGAACTCAAGGGGGCACGATGGTCTCAGAGGACACAGACAAGGCCTCAAGCCACCAAAACCAAGCCTGATCCCCTGTCACAAGGTTGCTAAAGAATGCCCTTACCCATAATTAAAATTTTGCCTTTTATCCTAAATGCACTAGATTCTTCTAATTTGAAAAAGTGTGAATTTGAGGAATTTGTCCTTTCCCATGATGAATCGTCAACAGACATTACTGTTCTTTGCAGATATCCAAAAACGTTTACCCTCCAAGATTGTGTTTAGTTGAGATTTCTGTAGCCTCAGAACCAGAGTCAAACTATCAGTCTAACAGATTTTATGTAGCCCGGGACAGTCTTACATTGCCAGCGTCGGTACTGCCCATCAGGACGACTTCAGTTGGGCTGATGCTCAAATTCAGCAATCACTGCCTAACTGACTCTGGGGCTGTCTTCCTCTCCCTAGATCCTGAGCAACCTGGTGATGGAGGACCTCCTGCCGACCCTTCAGACAGACCTTCTGCCCAAAATGAAAGGGAAGAAGAATGACAGAAAGAGGGCCTGGCTCGGTGTAAGCCATGAGTTTGCTACGCAACTGTGCTACTCAGAATGAGCCTCCNCCTCCCTTCTTTCTTTTCTTTTTCTTCTTCTTCGTCTTTTTTTTTTTTTTTTTAATAATTCCTTCCCTGGGTGGAGAACTGCCTACCTTGAGTCTGCTCAGTCTCACTTACATGAGGACTAATCCAAACAGACTCAAACCTTGAAAGAAAAATTAGAGTGTGGCTGCAGTTGTGTTTATGTAGAGAATCTGTGATTAGCCCTCCCTCCCCCCTCTCCTGGACTCCGGCCAGAGCTCACACGAGACAGAGCCCGATTTCTGTGCTGTTCTCTGTTGCAGCTCCTTGAGGAGGCCTACAACCTGGTTCGGCATCAAGTTTCAGAAGGATTAAGTGCCTTGAAGGAGGAGTGTCGAGCCCTGACGAAGGGCCTGGAGGGAACCATCCGTTCAGACATGGATCAGATCCTGAACTCAAAGAACTTTTTAATTGGAAAGATCAAAGGTCAGTGGAGATAATCCATGCTTCTACAGCTGAATTACCTGTGTGTAGGGTCCACCATATAGTCAGAATTCATGATTTCAGAGGAAAACTAAACTGACGGAATTGGGAAGAGGTGATACGAGGTGTGATGGGAGTATGCAAGTAAGGGCCTGGACCTTCCCAAGGAGACTTCAGGGACACACGCTAGAGGACAGTTTCCTTCTTGCCTGTGGCGGTGCCTGTGTATTGTGATACCGCCCGCACCTCCCCTCTTGTAGCACTTCTTGCACTCATTGTATTGGCTTCTACCCACGCCTCTCCTCTGCTGTGAGCTGTCTGAGAACAGGACCATGTGGCCCCTGTTTCACTCAGGCACACGCATGGCCTCGTACTATGCCTGGCATATGCAGACTCTCAACGAATACTTGAATGGGTGAATAAATGGATTTTCTTTTCACAAGAAGAAAATCGGCTTAGAGTTGATAAATCTAGATTCTAGTCAAAAGCGCAACACTGGCCCGGCAGGTGTACTTGGCAAGGTCACTTAACTTCTATGTGCCTTAGTGTCCTCCTCTGTCATCAGGAGGGCCCCTGAGGGTGAGGTCTGCCACCTCTGGCCCCTGACCCGAATCGGGCCCACCCCCTATTTCTGTAAATAACATTTCATCGGAACACAGCCCACTCATTTATGTATCGTCTGTGGCTGCGTTCATGCTTCAAGGGCAGAGTTGAATAATTGGAACTGAGACCCCTGGACCACAAATTCGTGAATGTTCACTATCTGGCCATTGACAGAAAAATGTTTGCGTGTGCTCTCACGAGAGGCCTGAGATGGCCTCTAAGGAATTCTACAGGATAAAATGGTAAGGGTTAAAATGTTAGTATTAATTCCTACATCTTAACAAGCACAGCGCCCTGAATGTCATTTCAGAGAAGCGTGCTGGCTCCACTGAGATTGTTTATCCACAATCTTCTTATATTGTGAGTTTTCAGATTCTTCACTCACTTGCTCATTTGCTTGCTCATTCATTAAAAAAAATGTACTAAGTGCTTCCTGAACAAGGTGCTGGAGCTTTGGCAGTGAAGAGGGGACCCCGTTCCTGTCGCCAAGAGACTTAGAACCTGACAAGGGTTGTCTGCGTGGTGGATTATCCCCTGCCCTTCAGGCCCCGTTCACGCTGCAGCCCAGCTCGCCTCCGAGCCCTTCCAGCCAGTTCTCCTGCAGGAGAGTAGAGAGGAGGCATGACCACGGCAAGGACGTGCATGTCTGTGTCCGTGCATGTCTGTTCACGAGATGACTTCTGGGCGCGTATAAATTAACCACAGCGTTGTGTGTTTACTATTATCCATGCCTCTCCTTCCTCCATTAGCACAAATGATCTAGAATTAACTATATGGAAGGACTGTATGCAACCTAAAACTGCTAGCACCCAACTCCTAAGCCCATGTTGCAGGGAGCAGGGCCTCACTGTGGCCTTTCTCCTGGCCCGAATTCAACCAGTTTCTCTCTTTCTCCCTTGCTTAGTCTCTCTGGCTCCAGTATATCCCACAAAAGATGGAAAAACATTCTGCCCTGGACTAGTCTTTGTTTCCTAAAAGGAACTTTGAAAGGAAGTCACGATTAAGTCTTTTTAAAAGGGACTATCAGAAACACATTTTAACCGAGCCTCTGGTTCTCCACCTTTAAAACAATAAAGTACAGTAGAGCCTTGAACAACATGGGTTTGAACTGCATAAGTCCACTGACAGGTGGGGGTTTTTTTTTTGGATAAATACAGTCCAGTACTGTAAATATATTTTCTCTTCCTTATGATTTTCTTAGTAACATTTTATTTTCTCTAGCTTATTTTATTGCAAGAATACAGTATATAACACATACAACATACAAATGTGTTTGCCAACTATTTATGAGTAAGGCTTCCAGTCAACAGTAGGCTATTATGAGTTTAGTTTTGAGGGAGTCAAAAGTTATACATAGATTTTTCAATGACACAGGGGGTCAGCACCCCTAATTCCGCATTGTTCAAGACTCAACTGCATACTTCAGACTACCTCAATAAAGGGCTTTGGATTTCGAAAGAACTTTGAGAGTATTAAGTAGTGATCTTTCCATTTCCTCCCATATGACTCTTGAGAGTCAAGCAACCAATCTTTAGTCCTGCCCCACAAGTATTTATTCATTCAATAAGAATTTATTCTGCTCCTGCTGAACATAAGGGCTACAAGGATTCAAAGAAGACAACATGATTTTACAACAAGAGGATATGAAGCATGTTACAGGTTCTGAAACAGCAGAAAAGAAATGGGAAAGGTGCCACAGGAGATGCAGGAGTAGAGGACACCGTGGTTCCCAGTCGGGAACCATTTCAGCTTCAAAAACACCATGGGGTCCTTAAAACAATAGTGCTGTTCTCGCGTCAGTTGATGGGGAAAAGGATGATGACAACAGGTGGACGAGGGCTCACAATCAGTGAGTGCTTCCAAAATGTCACCTGTGTTTCCAAGCATCTGGACACAGTAAGCCCGCGTCATCGTCGCCCCAACCCCCAGAAGTCATTCCTCCCATGATCTCCACCTCCCAGATAAGAACACCGAGGCAGAGATTAAGTAACTTGGCCAGATTCCAAAACTGAGTCATGCTCCAAACCCCTCTAATCCCAACACTTTCCGTCTTTGTCCCTCTGCTCGATGGCTCCTTCACAGCTGCCCCAACTTCTGGATGGTTTAGGAGTCCGTGGCTCACCGAACAGTATTCATTATTACAGCGTCTCTACGTGCCTGGAAGTCAGCAAAGCGTATCTGTGTGGGGTGTCGAACGAATTCCACCCAGAAGGAAGCACCAGCAGGCAGCCCGCAGCTCAGGGAGCTGGGTGGTGGTTCCAAGGGCATTAGGCTGTCCGAGTGGGTGAAGTGTGTACTGGGTCTTGAACAGGTGAGTGGGATGTTCACAAGCAGAGATGGAGGCAGGAAGGCCCACGTGAAAGGAACACTGAATAAAGGCACAGCGAGGAGGCTGCATCCCATGCTGGCACACCGACATCATTGGGGAGCAGTGTCTCCACGCCCCTGCCGGTGTCCATTTCCTCCCCGCTCAGTAGGTGAAACCTGCCAGCAGCCACTAAATCTTTATTCCATATTACCTGTGTTCATGATTATTCTGAAATTTCAATTAGTTGCTTTCCAAATAGTTCTCTCCAAGTTAATTGATAAATAATTCATTTATTCTCCTGACACACAATTTTGCATTTTGGTATCAAGCAAGTCATTTTTTAGAAGTCATAGATCGTTTCATATTTAAATCATACAATCAAAAGGTTTTTTTCCCCTAGCAGTTCTGTGACCTCTTTAATATTTTATATACCAAATATTTGTGCATTATTCATAATGTGAATAGACATCTCAGATTCTCCGAGTAAGGGGTAGTCTGATCCTCCAAACCTGTGAAATATTTCTGCAAACCGAAATAAGAACATGCCCATTCATCTCACTGTAAGCACGTTATTTGCCAATAAAAGAGTAAGAAATACACTTGAAGCGTAGTCCTCGATCCGCAAATTAGGGTGTGACCTTGGGCTCAGCCCTCAGACATCTCCAGGCCTCTGATTTTCCATGTATAAAATGGAAGGATTGGATACCCAGATAGGCTTGTCCTTCCTTTCTCGGTTCTGTGATACTGTGCTAAGGGCCGTGTGACTTAACCAGCGCCACAAAGCTAGCCTTTCAGGGTACAGAGCAAGCTCTGCCTTTTCCAGCTCAGCCTTCCCTCACTAGACCTGCTTTCAAACCTGGCTAATCAAGACCTTCACCTTAGCACTTTAAAAAAAAATGCAGATTTCCACGTCCTATCCAGACTTCCTGAATGAGCATTTTTACTATGCTCTTACTCTATTTTTTTTTTAAGATTTTATTTATTTATTTGACAGAGAGCGACAGTAAAAGCAGGGGGAGTGGGAGAGGGAGAAGCAGGCTTCCCCGCTGAGCAGGGAGCCCAATGCAGGGCAGACACTTAACGACTAAGCCACCCAGGCGACTGAGCCACCCAGGCGCCCCAGTGCTCTTCCTCTTTTAAATGAAAGGTCAAGATTTGCCTCCGGGAAGTGTGGTTACATTTGTTTCATCCCTCTTTATGATTTTTCTGTGCCCTCTATATTTTTCTCACTGTGCATGTTTTCCGTGATGAGTGGGGGAAAAAATAGCCTTTTTTAAAAAAAAATTAGGGGTGAGAGTGGGAAGTTGGGTGGTATTTGTTTTGAATGGAATTTGTTTCTGTTCGCCCAAGAAAAGACTGTGTTTGAGTTTTTAGACCGTCTCTTGAGGAGGGGAGAGGGGAATTGAATTATATGAGCTGATTAACTTTTAGAGAAATTAATTAAAACTTAATTGTTATATACAAATATTGAATCATGTTGTACGGCTGAAACTAATATAATGTTATACATCAGTTATACCTCAATTTAGAAATTTAGCGAATTGTGTTTTTTAGAAGACAAATTATGCACATGTAATGGTGATATTAATAGTAAATAGGTGAATCACCAGCATTTTCTGTTTTCCGTTAGGCATTGCATGATCATGGGGACCACGCAGAAAAATGCACTTCATCCCAGGGCAGAGGAAAGCTTGGGGAGGGGAGGGATGGTTTGTCCCAATTCTGGAAACATCTAATTGTTTTCCATTCTGGTGAATGCTGGCACAGGACTCTCTGTGCTGGTCTGTCTTGCCTGTCTGAGCTTGCCTGGGCTGTTAAATGGCTCTCTGGTTACTGCCCACCTGTGGCCTGGCTCCAGGGACTTTGAACCCAATTTTGCCCACAATAAATGATGGTTTTCTACCTATTTCCTATCTCAGCCATGGTGGCCCAGCCAGCAGAGAAAAGCTGTGCAGAGAGTGTGCAACCATTCTTGGCCTCCATTCTGGAGGAGCTGATGGGGCCAGTGAGCTCAGGATTCAGTGAAGTCCGCTCGCTCTTTGAAAAAGAAGTGGATGAACTTAGCCAGAACTTTCAGACCACCAAAGACAGCGTCCAGCTTAAGGAGGTAAGATATGGAGCCAAGGAACTGAGTGTGAATGGCCAGCCTGGGGCTTCCTTTTCCTTGGGCCTTTATTTGCATTTGTGCCTTCTTTCCTTTCCTTTCTTCCTCCTCCCCCACCCCACCTCCCTTCTATCCATTCATCATCTATTTCTTTCAGTCAGCCAGCCACCCCACTTATCTGTCCGTTCACCTGATTTCCTTTATTAATGGTTTTCAAGTTGCAAAAATAGTAATGTGCTTGTGCAAGCAAAACAATATATAGAGAGACAAAATATATATGTGGGCAAAATTGATCACCCATGATGTAGGAAAGACATTAGGGTTCAAAGCCTCAAGAAAGAATTCTTGAGATTCTTTGGTGGAAAAAGGTGGTTTTATTAAAGCATGGGGACAGGACCCATGGGCAGAAAGAACTGCACCGGGGTCCTGAGGAGTGGCCCATTACACACTTTCAAGTTGGGAGGGGGTAGGGATAGTGTAAGTCTCAGGAATTTTGGAAGCCAGGTTTCCAGGACCTCAAGGGGGCTAGCTGTTGTTAGGAAAAGGTCATTTACTACTGTCTAATAAAACCTGAGTCATGAGACCCTTCAGATGTATATCAGTGGGCCATATGCTTGAGGGATGGTTGCCAACATGTATCTTGGGGGGTAGAGATAAAGGAAGTTTCCAAAGGAAATTTTATATGTTAAAGTAGACTTACAGGATCCTGGGGGTCAGGCTTAGATTGCCTTTTGCCCTCAGCAAATTATCGACATTGAGTCCCTAGAGGAATGACACTGTGCCTGTTTCAAGGACTTGTCAATGGGCTGTAGGTAGTAAAGAAATTTAATAATTTTTCATAATTTTTCTTCTGCTTTGGCTTCCCACATCAACCCATACCTGTCCTGACTGCTAGGCTACCTCCACTCCCAACTCCCTGAACTAATATAAATGACTTAGAATGTGTTTTCACATACTTGTTTCCTGTTCATACAAATATAGAAGCATATATCCTCATCAATATAAATTTTGTTTGATTTGTTTCCAAAAATATAGACTCATGTTAAAAATAATGTTTCTCCAAGTGTGGTCCCTGGACTGGCAGTGTCATCACCTGGCCATTAAAAACACATTCTGGGGGGCGCCTGGGTGGCACAGCGGTTAAGCGTCTGCCTTCGGCTCAGGGCGTGATCCCGGCGTTATGAGATCAAGCCCCAACATCAGGCTCCCCTGCTGGGAGCCTGCTTCTTCCTCTCCCACTCCCCCTGCTTGTGTTCCCTCTCTCGCTGGCCGTCTCTATCTCTGTCGAATAAATAAATAAAATCTTTAAAAAAAAAAAAAAAAAAAAACAACGACAAAAAAACACAAATTCTCAGGCCCCCAGCCCAATCTCCTGAATCAGAGACGCTGTGGGTAGGGCCCAGCATTCTGTTTCACAAGGCCTCCCGAGGATGTGAGGTACCCTGAAGTTCATAATCACTCACATAACGGGCAGCTTGGTTTACACTGACACATCACTATCAGTCCGTGGATGAAACCAGATACCTTCCCTTTTTTCCCCTTTCTTATTTATGTATGCATACACGTACTTGTACATAAATGAGATACATTTGATAACTATTTTGAAGTTTCTTTTTGCAACCTTTTTTAAAACTCGCCTTTACTCTCCCGCCCCCCCCACCTCCCTTCAAGTAACGAGAGTTAACATCCTAGCATATGCCATTCTGTACTTTTCCCCTTGCTTATATAGCTATAAAACGTACCCATTTATGGGCTTTTTTTTTTTTTTCAGATTGTTTGCTCTTAAAAAAATGGGATCGTATTACAAATCCTACTCTTTGTCAGTGTTCTCATTCAGAAAATAGCTCGTGAAACTGTCTTCAAGTGAGCTGCTCTAGCTCTAAACCATTCTTTGTACTGGCTACATAATATTTCATGTCTGAACGCACCATGATTTATTCAACTACCCAAATGTTGCTGGCATCATGGACAAAGCTGCAATAAGTAACCTTGTTACATATATTATACTCTGATGCTTTCCTCCCTGAGGGATAGATTCCTAAGGCAGGATTGCTAGGTTGAAAGGTGGGTTTATTTCTCCTGTTAACAGATGTTACCATTTGCATTTCAAAAATAGGATTTAAGTTTTACATTTCCGTCCATTGTGTACGGCAGAGGACTTTCTTCCCCATATGCCCATCAGCACTGGGCATGACCACTCTTTTAAACTTTGGCCCGTCTGATAGAAGCAAAGCAGCAACCCATTCTTCCTCTTTTGTCTGCCTAATTGTTATTTCTTAAAAATAGATGCATTTCATATTGTGTGAGGTTGGACAAGTTTGACCTTGCGCCTTTGATCATTAATTCTGCCTCAGCGTGGCTCCCCCAAACCCACTTCTCAAGAAGAGTGATATGTTCTCTTTACGAACACAATGAGAACGCGCCCTTTAAGAGTTCCTATTTAGAGACACCTAGAACTCGAGCTCTGTCTCTTTTCTGTGACTTGAAAATCGGACAGCACATCCTCTGTTATTCACATTCACCCTGTGTTACTCCCCAGTTCTCCCTGGCTGTCCATTTTCAGCACCTGTCTATCCTCTCTTTCACTGCCCACCCCGTTTCTTCTAGATATCCAGTATTCGTGTTTTAAAATTATTTGAAAATCAGGGGCGCCTGGGTGGCTTAGTCCTTAAGTGTCTGCCTTCAGCTCAGGGCGTGATCCTGGAGTTCTGGGATCAAGCCCCGCATCACGCTCCTCCGCGGAAAGCCTGCTTCTTTCTCTCCCACTCCCCCTGCTTGTATTCCCTCTCTCACTGGCTGTCTCTCTGTCTCTGTCAAATAAATAAATAAAATCTTTAAAATAAAATAAAGTAATTTGAAAATCACCCTGGAAAATAGAAAGCATTCTGTCGGCAAGGACATCCCCAGCGTAAGAGTGTGTTGATAAAACCTGACGTCTTCGGCAGAGGAGGCCCATGGCTGCCCTCTTGCTGGAAGCCCTATGCTTCATTGCTTGTGCAAACCACAGGAGGAGGGATCCTAGTTTTTTAACTGGATGCCTCTCCCAGGCCAGACCTCTTCCTACCATCCACCTCCCCAGCACCACAGAGAACCTACAACAGAGGAAGCCTTGTGAGCCCTGACAGAGACTCAGAGAACCGTGGAGATTCTGGCTTCATTCCCAGGGTCCCGGGACCGGAGGCATCCTGACCTCATTAAAAAAGGCTTTGGAGACCCTGGGGGCCCAGCAGCAATTCCAGGTGTTAAAAAGCCTGCCTACCTAGTTCTCGAGCTCTGGAAGTCGGAGCCCAGAGTCCATCAAGAGCTAAGATTGGAGCCCCAGTGCTTCCCCAAATGCTCCCCTGGGTCCTCCCATCATCCAGTAGGTTCATCTACCAGTCTCTGCCCTAGCAATGGAGCTGCCCCAGGGTCCCCTGAAGGAGGCAAGTAAGACAATGGAGATGTCACAGATGCAGTGATCTGAGATGTGATTCACTCTACTAACATACGTTTGATGGTTTAGAATGTATGTAATATAGAATATGCATGCAATCTTGCTACTGAGTCTGAAGGTTTTTAATGTTTCCCTTCACCAAAACACAGCATCTAGACCGGCTCATGACCCTTCCACTGGATTCCATGAAGATGGAACCTTGTTACAGTAAAGTCAACCTGCTTCAGGAGCGTTTGCAGGATCTCAAGAGCCGCTTCCGATTCCCACACGTGGATCTGGTGGTCCAGAGGACACAGAACGACATGCAGGAGGTGGGAGCGGCCAGGGCCTCTGTGGGGGTGTGGACGGAGACAGCAGAGAAGCAAGGGCTGGCCAGGGGGACAGGGGTGCTAGTGCAGCTCTTGGTAATGGGGCCCATTTCTGTCGTCATCATGCTGAGTGAGGACATCCTTGCTCCTTCCAGCCGGCTTCATCTCTTTTCCATGTTGATGAACATCAGAAAGGAAAAAAAAAAATTCCAGGGAAATCAAGTAGCATTAACTGATATTTGCTTGATTTGTCAAACCAGTGCTTTTAACCTTGGCCGCACATGAGAATCGTCTGGGGAGGTTTTGAGAAATGCTGACGTCTAGATCCTGCTCCCAGGAATTTTCCCCCAGTCCCATTCCCACTGCTTCTAATATGCAGCCAGAACGGAGCACTACCGGCTTACGTTAATTCCCTAACCCAGTTAAGAGTAAATCAATCAATCATGGTTTCATATTTGGATCTCTTGGGTCTACTTGATAAGTTCCTTTTTTTTTCCCCACAAGGAACTTTTCCTCCAGGAACAAGCACCAATTTTTTCCATACTAGAGTACTTTCTAAATGAAGAAGGGTGTGATCACTGTAGCCAGAAGAGCACAATTCTATTTCAGGAGTGTTCTGAGGGGAGCTCACTAAGGGGCTGGGCACTGTGGCAGACCCCCCTTCAGAGACAGATGCTTAGATAAGGTCACTACAGTGTTGAGAGTGCTGGACAAAGCTATGTGTTCATGCTTTCGGATCAGAGGCTTGGGGAAGAAAGGAACATTTGTTCCTTAAAAGTTATAGGGCGGATTAAGTGATACACCTTATTATCTAACCTCCGAGTTGTGAAGGATTAAAGATGGACTGGGGGAACAAAATTGGGCAACAGTTTAACAGAAGTCCCTTTGGTAATCCTGAATCCTGGTGAAACTGATATAGGTACAAGAGCAGAGACTAAGAAATCGGAATCATTTCCATTTCCTACCCCATGAACACATCAGCCACTGTGCCCACCAAGCCCCAACCCTGCCTCCCTTCCAGCCTGGCAGAGCAAGGAAGAGAAGTGAAGGGGTAGGCTAAGTGCAGAGAGGTGTGCTGGACTGGTTTGCATCCCCCCAAAAGTGGCAGTGCAGGATTAAAGCCACCAAGAAATGACTGGAGAGGTCTCCCACCTCCCTTGTCAAGCCCCAGGCTGCAGGTACCAGAGACCGGAGGAAGGGGTTGACTACCAGAGAGGGTGGTATTCTCAATCCCATGGCCTCTGTGGGTTTTACAGCTCAGAGCATAAGAAGAAGAGAGGCGGGAAAAAATACGTGTGTGCATACCTACATAGGTGTGTGAGTGTGTGTTTATTTCCCAGACTCTTACTGATCCCACTGTGCTCAGGTGCCTATTTGTTTCATAACCCAGGTAGGGGGCTGAGGACCTGTTGCCCTGAGTGGTCCCAGAGTAGTGCTGCCGGGGGGGGGGGGGGGAA
>NC_048225.1:85046731-85069094 GCF_002007445.2 Ailuropoda melanoleuca
AAAGTTCAGCCACCCAAAGGATGCCTTAGTCCACCTCTGGATGTGTCTGCACACAGACCTTCTACTTAGAGTGTTTCTCAATCCCAAAGGCAATTTGGGGACCTCAGAGCCACCTTCTCCCAAAAGAGGAGAAGGGCAAAGAAAGTTCCCCTTTCTCATATGTTCCCTTTTCCCAAGCATCAGCAGAGTTGTACCCAGTCTGTAAAATGGTCTTGGGATTTTTTAATCAAGAATGATTGGTTTCCAAAGAAACTGAGACCCGAAGTTTTCGGTAATGAAGGCTATGATTTCAGTGCCAAGAGATTTCTTTTAAAATCTGGATTTGCAGAATGGATAAATGAGGAGTTATCTGCTCCACTGAAGGATTTGTTATTTTACTAATGTATGTTTCCCTTGGTTCTTTAAATCACAGCTTCCTAGATCTGTGGTACTCAGTCCAGGGTGCACATTAAAATTGCCTGGGGAGCTTGTGAAAAAAATTCGGATTCCCCAAGACCCACCCTTTGGGACTCCAATTAAATCACTCCAAGGAATTAAACATATGTTACATTATGTTCAGTTCAATATAGAAGACCTATGTGATAAAGCTGGACATGTCACAACGGTATAAATATCCCTAGAAAATTGTTCCCTTCCACGCACTTACTTAGCTGTTTGAAATTTTTTAAAGATTTATTTATTTATTTTAGAGAGAGAGAGAGAGAGTTGCAAGCAGAGGGAATAGGCAGAGAGAGAATCTCAAGCAGACTCTGTGCTGAGGGCAGAGCCCAACTCAGGACTCGATCTCATGACCCTGAGATCACGACCTGAGCGGAAACCAAGAGTCGGAGGCTTAACCGACACTGTCACCTCGGCGCCCCTAGCTGTTTGAAATTTTAAAGGTCTGCTATTTATTCGGCAAACATGTACTATGTATCAAATATGACCCAGGCACTGTGCCAGGCCAGCGTCCCTGCTGTCCTGGAGTCCGCAGCCTAGAGGCAGTGGGCAGGCAGTGAAGGAGCACAGCAGCCACCTATGGGAAAGAGGCCCAGCCAGAGCTCTGAGCCCGGCGCCCCTCGCTTCGTGGGGAGGAAGGACTTCCCAGAGTCATGTTTTCACCGAATCCTGAGGGATGACTCGGGAATAAAGAATGGGAGACCACCTAGGGAGAGGAAAGGGTGTTGCAGACCTGAGCCTGTGGCCCTCGCTTTGCAGAGGAAGAGAGAGAGGCATGGAGCAGTGACGCGGCTGGCCCGGGTCCCACAGCTAATCCAGGGCAGTGTCCGGCCTCCCGGCCCTGCTCTTTCCACACAGTTCTCATCTGTGTGTCAGTCCTGCCTCACAGACCCTCTCAGGGTCATGCAAGCTCATGTCTGTTCAATCCTTTGGCTTTGCTCTAGGTTGGATATAAAGGGACCCCATTATGGCCTGTCGTGATCTGGGTCTGGGACCCCAAGTACTAGCTCTAAGTTGTCTGCGTCTGGTGGCTTCTGATCACCTACTGAAAATCCTTCAGGCAAAAGGCATTAAATCCCTCTGCTAAGGACCTGGCTCTTGGGGCCCTTTGAGCACCATTAGCTGTAAGGATTACTGAGTTAATCACTGACATGTGATTTGGTGCATTTTGATCCCTACCCTGACCTCAAGCCATCTGGAAACCCTTGGAGAGCAGGAAGGGTTAAAGGATTATGCGTCCTGCCTGGGTTATTTTAGAGGGAATCAATGACTGTCAGGGCCAGTGGGAGGGAAAGCAGAGAATGTTCCTGAAGAGTCCTTGATGAGAGATTCTTCGTACCTGGAAAGGGTCCCATTCTGGTACAGTTAAACATACATCTAGTCCAGGACCCAGCAATTTCACTTCTAGGTATACACTGAAGATTTTAAAAAGTCCTTAAATACAAAAAAAATCATGCACAGGAATGTTTATAGCACGTATACTCATAGCATTTAAAAAATAAATCTCGGGACGCCTGGGTAGCGCAATCGTTAGGCGTCTGCCCTTGGCTCAGGGCATGATCCTGGCATTCCGGGATCGAGTCCCACATCGGGCTCCTCTGCTGGGATCCTGCTTCTTCCTCTCCCACTCCCCCTGCTTATGTTCCCTTTCTCGCTGTCTGTCTCTCTGTCACATAAATAAATAAATAATCTTTAAAAAAAAATAAATCTCAATACCATCAATAGGTGAAAATTGTAAAAAAGCTAAATAATTTTAGTTCTTCCACATAATGAATGCCTTTTATCTACAAAAGGGAACGAGCTACTGATTCCCGTGGCAACACAGATGACCCTGAAAACCAAACACACAAGATTTCAGGATTCAAGTTATGTGAAATTCAAAAACGAGAAAAACTAGGGGCGCCTGGGTGGCTCAGTTGGTTAAGCATCTGACTCTTGATTTTGGCTCAGGTCATGATCTCAGGGTTGTGAGATGGAGCCCCATGTCAGGCTCAGTGCTGGGCGTGGAGCCTGCTTCAGATTCTCTCTCCATCCCCCTCTGTTTCTGCCCCCCAACATGTGTTCTTTTTCTCTCTCTCAAAAAAAAAAAAATTAGAAAACCGAATCTGTTGTGGAAGATACAGAGTAGTGCTTATCTCTTGTTGGTGTAGGCTGGAAGAAGGCACAGGGTGCTGGAAATATTCTCTATCTTGATCTGGGTTGTAGTTATATGGATATAATTATATACGTATATAATTATATCCGTGTGATTATATTATTTATTTATATATTATTTATTATTTATATATTATATATTTATTATTAACTATTGTTATATTATTTAATATATTATATTATATATTTATNTTATTATAGATTATTATATATATAATTATATATTTAAAACCACTGAGACCTACTTGTGTACATTTTACTGTGTGTAACTTACACCTTGGTAAAGTACTATTGGAGTTTAAAGGGGAAAAAAGGAAAGAAGGAAACATTTGGGTTGTGACGGAGAAAACGGAGGGCCTTGAGACCCCCCGACCCCCAGACAGGGCCTTGCAATGATTAAAATCTGGGTCGTACACACCCGTGAGGTACACAGAGCGTGTGCCGAGTACGGGACATCGCGCTTTGGTGGCTGGGGAAAGGGAAGGGGTGACCAGTGGCTGAGTGCCCCACCCTCCAAGGAGGGGGTCTTGAGTTCGAGTCACGCTCCCTGTACCTCCTATACGAACTGGCATCTCACGCCTTGTCCTCTGCCTCCCTATCTCTCACCCTCCAGGAGCTCCAGAAATACGAGCAGTTCATCTTTGCAGACCACACCAGTATGATTCACGTGGAGAATGTCTACGAGGAGATTCTGCATAAGATCCTCCTTGACGAAACTCTGAAAGGTGAGGAGGGTTTCCTGGGCACTGGAGGGAACACCAGGTACGGGGGAGGACCCCTTCAAGGGGACCCAGGGAGGCCCGCTAGGGGAGGAAAGAGAGACGGGTACTAACCTTGACAGAGTCATGATCTGGCAGACACTGTGGTGAGCCCTTTGGGTGTTATTTCTTTGAATACAGATAAGAACTCTGGGAGACAGAAATTTCAAGCTTTGTTTTTCACAGAAGACCGAGGTTTGGGGAGATTAAGGCTAGACTTCCTCATGAACAGCTGTCTTCCTCCAGACAGAACAAAGGAAAACAGCTGCTTGTAGCCACAGACTCCCAACCCCTCCCTGCGGCAGGAGGAGGTGATTCCAGGGGCAGGGGTTGCCAGCTGCTTCCTCAGCACATTCCTCACGTCCTGTTAGCTGGACAGAAGCAGACACAGGGCGCTGACACAGGACTCTGTGAGTCTGGTTGGAACTCCAGCACACGCTGTCCTGTGGAATTAGGCCTTGCTTATGATGGGACTGTAGGCAGGACAACTTTGACAGAAATAAGCTGGACAGGGCTATCGCCCCAAACCGTAGGCCTGAAACGTGTCTGGTCTCCATGGGGAAGGTGTTAGTATCACCAAAAACCCTCCACAAAGAAAACAGACCAAGCACAAGCTGCAGTAGCTAACCCAACGGGATGAGAAATGTGAAGATGTCATCAGTGTCTGACAGGAAGGGTTCACTCAAGCCCACTGCCGTTCCATCATGGCACCTTTCCGCCAATTAGGAAAAGGCTCCCTTCCTCCAGACGCTTGACTGTTCTCTGATAAACCGATTTTATCAGAGTGGGATGGTCTACTGCTCGTTGCTGGAAAATTCTGCCGAATACACAAATTTCTGCTGTCTCTGAAGTGAGGGGTGCCCCCCTGGGTATGGTACCGTTGGGCACTGTACAGCCTGCACAGCTATAGTGGAGGCCTGTGGTCAAAAACGCCAGCCGCTATCGTTATTATTGTCGCTTTGAGTCCTCTCAAGACCTCTAAGCCTGGCCTTCATTCTAGACACTGCAGGCCAACAGGGCTCTCTGCATGCTCAGTACTGAGTACCCAGTACACATGCAGGACCGGATTATAAGAAGAAGCCGAGAAATGTCAGGCCTGCCCCTGCGGCGGGGCCTCTATGGGTGATACAGATGACACTATTCGAGGTTGCGAGCTCCTTGAAAGCAAAAGCCCTATTTTATTTATCTTTGGATTCTCAGAGTCTGTCCCACAGTGGGTGCCCAATTTGCACCCGTGAATGAGTGAAGGAATGAATGAATGAACACAACAGAGGTCCAGAGTTGAAAACGAGTTTGTGGGCATTAGTCATGAGGGAAGGAGACCTGGAAGAGGGTGGTTATCAGCTGGAATTTGATATTGAGAAATTTGGGTAGCCAGAAAAGCTGGGAAGGGAGTTTGGCTTCTGGATAACATCGGAAAATCCAGGGTGGCCGGGCCAGAGGGTCAATGTCATGTTCTGTTTTCTGGTCTTTCTCAGTGATAAAGGAAGCCGCTCTCCTGAAGAAACACAACTTATTTGAAGACAACATGGCCTTGCCCAGTGAAAGTGTGTCCAGCTTAACTGATCTAAAAACCCCCGCAGGGTCAAACCAGGCCAGCCCTGCCAAGAGAGCCTCGGCCATTCTGCCAGGAGTTTCAGAGAGCGAGGCGCTGAGTAATGAAGTATTCCAGGAGCTGGGGGAACAGAAGCAGCCTGGGGTCCCTAGTCCATTGACCAAAGGAGAAAGTCCATCTTTCCCTGTCCCTACCCCTCCCCCAGACGGGACCGGACAGGGGATTCTTTCAGGGGTGGATGGCCCTGTTGTGCCTCTCGTGGCTGCAGAGGACACGGCAGGAGCCCTGGGCACACACTCGTCNACCCTTCCACTGGATTCCATGAAGATGGAACCTTGTTACAGTAAAGTCAACCTGCTTCAGGAGCGTTTGCAGGATCTCAAGAGCCGCTTCCGATTCCCACACGTGGATCTGGTGGTCCAGAGGACACAGAACGACATGCAGGAGGTGGGAGCGGCCAGGGCCTCTGTGGGGGTGTGGACGGAGACAGCAGAGAAGCAAGGGCTGGCCAGGGGGACAGGGGTGCTAGTGCAGCTCTTGGTAATGGGGCCCATTTCTGTCGTCATCATGCTGAGTGAGGACATCCTTGCTCCTTCCAGCCGGCTTCATCTCTTTTCCATGTTGATGAACATCAGAAAGGAAAAAAAAAAATTCCAGGGAAATCAAGTAGCATTAACTGATATTTGCTTGATTTGTCAAACCAGTGCTTTTAACCTTGGCCGCACATGAGAATCGTCTGGGGAGGTTTTGAGAAATGCTGACGTCTAGATCCTGCTCCCAGGAATTTTCCCCCAGTCCCATTCCCACTGCTTCTAATATGCAGCCAGAACGGAGCACTACCGGCTTACGTTAATTCCCTAACCCAGTTAAGAGTAAATCAATCAATCATGGTTTCATATTTGGATCTCTTGGGTCTACTTGATAAGTTCCTTTTTTTTTCCCCACAAGGAACTTTTCCTCCAGGAACAAGCACCAATTTTTTCCATACTAGAGTACTTTCTAAATGAAGAAGGGTGTGATCACTGTAGCCAGAAGAGCACAATTCTATTTCAGGAGTGTTCTGAGGGGAGCTCACTAAGGGGCTGGGCACTGTGGCAGACCCCCCTTCAGAGACAGATGCTTAGATAAGGTCACTACAGTGTTGAGAGTGCTGGACAAAGCTATGTGTTCATGCTTTCGGATCAGAGGCTTGGGGAAGAAAGGAACATTTGTTCCTTAAAAGTTATAGGGCGGATTAAGTGATACACCTTATTATCTAACCTCCGAGTTGTGAAGGATTAAAGATGGACTGGGGGAACAAAATTGGGCAACAGTTTAACAGAAGTCCCTTTGGTAATCCTGAATCCTGGTGAAACTGATATAGGTACAAGAGCAGAGACTAAGAAATCGGAATCATTTCCATTTCCTACCCCATGAACACATCAGCCACTGTGCCCACCAAGCCCCAACCCTGCCTCCCTTCCAGCCTGGCAGAGCAAGGAAGAGAAGTGAAGGGGTAGGCTAAGTGCAGAGAGGTGTGCTGGACTGGTTTGCATCCCCCCAAAAGTGGCAGTGCAGGATTAAAGCCACCAAGAAAT
This sequence comes from Ailuropoda melanoleuca, assembly GCF_002007445.2. Taxonomy (NCBI): domain Eukaryota; kingdom Metazoa; phylum Chordata; class Mammalia; order Carnivora; family Ursidae; genus Ailuropoda; species Ailuropoda melanoleuca. The sequence continues at coordinate 85,053,214 of NC_048225.1, forward strand.
GACTGGAGAGGTCTCCCACCTCCCTTGTCAAGCCCCAGGCTGCAGGTACCAGAGACCGGAGGAAGGGGTTGACTACCAGAGAGGGTGGTATTCTCAATCCCATGGCCTCTGTGGGTTTTACAGCTCAGAGCATAAGAAGAAGAGAGGCGGGAAAAAATACGTGTGTGCATACCTACATAGGTGTGTGAGTGTGTGTTTATTTCCCAGACTCTTACTGATCCCACTGTGCTCAGGTGCCTATTTGTTTCATAACCCAGGTAGGGGGCTGAGGACCTGTTGCCCTGAGTGGTCCCAGAGTAGTGGGGAGGGGGGGTGCGGGGGGGGGGGGGAACTGTGATGGTCATCCCGTCCCTGCTCTGGGGTAGAAACCCCGGCCTCTGACCGGCACTGTTCTGTGTTCCTATTGGCTTCTAGCTAATGGAGAATGCAGTATTCACTTTCGAGCAGTTGCTTTCCCCACATCTCCAAGGAGAGGCCTCCAAAACTGCGGTCACCATCGAGAAGGTTAAGCTCCGAGTCTTAAAGGTAAAACTGTTCTGTCATTTGTGGGAAACGCAAAACAACTGTAACCCCTTGCTTCTTTTGTTAAGTGGAATACCAAATTCTGTCTTTCACTCTCCTGTTTGTAATCCTGCCCCCTTTCTCCCCTGAGGTAGCAATGGCTAGAAGCCCCTGGGCCCCCAGCATGACTTTCACGCCTGTTCTGCCATCTAGTGGCAACTCTAGGGACCACAGGTCCGCAGGACTCTTGCCCATCGCTAGAAGCGACCTGTCCTTGAGATAGAGCATTTGCACTCCACTCTAAGCAAAGCGTTGTGACAGATATCACATAAAATGTAAAAATAGGGAAGGCGCAGCTTCCTTCTTCAAAGAGTTCACAATATAGTAAAACCCATTTAAATTAGCCAACATGTTTTAGAAAAATCAAAATCTCCTGGCAAAGGAAATATTAAAAAAAAAAAGACACCTGCCATATGAAATTGTTTTTATGTGCTTACTGCTTAAGTATATATCAAAATGGTTTTAATAATAGCAGCTTGCACTTGGTCTTTTTTTAAAGCTTTTTTGTTTTGTTTGATATCACAAGGACTTGTGAGACAATTAGAATATGTCTCCATTATAGAGATGAGGAAACTGACTCACTAAGAGCTAACCTGACTTACTTAAGCTCAACAGGCTAATCAATGGTGAGCCTAGAGCTAAAACAATTCTTAAATTTAGTCCACTAATTCCTTACTACCTATTCCTCTAAACAGTGCCTTGGAGCAGAAGATCAAAGTCCCACAGAGCCTAGGAGGTGGTCCCTGATTTTTAGACCCAATCCTAATACCTTGCAGGCAGTGATTTGATTTTGGCAACCAAATCACTGAGATTAAAAGCAATATTTATGGGACTCCTGGGTGGCTCAGTCAGGGAAGCATGTCTGCCTTCAGCTCGGGTCATGATCCCAGGGTCCTGGGATCGAGTCCCACATCGGACTCCTTGCTCAGCAGGGAGCCTGCATCTCCCTCTGCCTGCTGCTCCCCTGGCTTATGCTCTCTCTCACTCTCTCTCTGACAAAGAAATAAAATCTTTTAAAAAAATTAAAAAATAATAAAAGCAATATTTATTATGGGAACACAAGGAATAATGAACTTGCAATTGGAAAGAAAAATAGTATCAATGTCAATATCACCTCGTGTCAGGACACTTTCGACCTCCCCGGACAGCCCCTTTCTGTTCTGGACACTTTGAACTCCAAGAACGTGCTTCCTAATGTGAAGGCGAAGTTGTCACCATTGGTGATTCTAGTTCTGTTCTCTCTGTTCATGTCCTTCTTCCACATAGTAGCCTTTGGTTGCTTGAATGGAGCTATAATTTTGCCCAAAGTTATCATCTCCAGGATAAATGCCTTTGTCTCATGAACCATTTTTTATTTGGCCTGACCATTCTGCTCCTATGCCCGTGACTGTGTTCCAGTGTGTCTGTGATCCTCTTGAAGGGTCATCTGAAACCAAACTCTGGTCTCTAGGTTTGAATATTCCATGCAGAACAGTGAATCAACATCTTTCTTGGTCTAGATACTAAACTTCTTCGGTTAACATGCCACAGTGTTAAGGTAGTTATGAGACAGACCCTCCCTCTGTGGAAATCATACAACCCACTAATTCTGCTTTTTGGTTGTAAAGTGAAGGAAGTAGATGATCTTGGCTCTTATGGACCCACCCAGGGCAGGGGTGATGACATACAAACTCATCCCCATTTCTGTCCCCAACTTCTTTATAATGCAGAAGTTACTGTTTTGATCTTGCCTCAGTTTCCCTAACTGTAAGAGGGGACGGTAAGATGGATCATTAATAGTCTTACTTGCCACCCAAAGTACGAGAGAATTGTATAGTAAGATCTTTGAGACCATAGTAACACTGTAAGTGTCCTCAGAAATAGCGGGAAAAGGGAGACAAATGAGTGACTGAGTTTTTGTTTAAGCAAAAGTTAACAGATTGCAATGTTGCTATTTAGCATATGTTTCTATCTCTGTATTGACAGCAATATGATTATGACAGCAGCACCATCCGGAAGAGGATATTTCAAGAGGCACTGGTTCAAATCACACTTCCCACCGTGCAGAAGGCACTGGCATCCACGTGCAAACCAGTAAGGGGATTGGTTACTCCAAAGAGCCTGATTTTATTGCTGTGACGTTCAAGCAAGTTCTTTTGTTGGGATGTGTTTGCAAACAGTGGACCAGACCACAGAGGGGTTGGCAAACTTTTTCTGCAAATGGTCAGATAGTAAAGATTTTAGGCTTCGTGGGTCATACTGTTTTTGTTGCAACTACTCAGCTCTGCTAAGTGCGAGAGTAGACGTAGGTGATACATTAATGATGGGTGCTTCTGTGTTCCGATAAAACTTTATTACAAAGCGAGCAGCTGCCAGATTTGCCAACCCCGGGACTAGACAGAATCTCAAAGGTAATGATCTGACTTTGAGCCAAACGAAGGGTTGTCATAGAGCACCTGAGGACACCAGGTGCTCCTCGTTATAGTATGACTCATGGGTACCATGTGTCCTCTGAAACTTGACCACTACATCCAGGAAAAGACCTTAAGTAACACGATTACGGAAGGATATTTTTTCTTTTAACGTTTGTTTGGTGAAGTCAATGAAACAGAAACCATTAAAGCTGCTACCAGTGACAGCCATGGTTATGAAGGTGTGACTTGGTCTGCAGAGCAGAGCCATGGGTGAGCCATCTGTGGAGGCGGGTTCAACACCTGGGTTCGAGTCCTGGCTCCTCCATGTATTGGTTCTGGGGCCTCAGACAAGTCACTTTTCCTCTTTCTTGGCCTAGATTCCATCTTCTAGAAAATGGAGATGATATATTTTGCAGTACCCTTTTTAAGATTGAAGAGACTACATTGTTAATATTTGATGAGTGCTGACCATATGTTAGACACTATGTTAAACACCTTGTATGGATTATCTCAATAATTCTCACAACAACTCTAGGAGGAAGTACTATTTATATCCTCATTGTACAAATGGGGAAACTTGAGGATTAAGTAAGGGGCCCAAAGTCACGGAGCTGGTAACCACCAGAGTTTGAACTCAGCTCACACTCGCTGATAACATGCTGTGCACTCAGTAAATAGTATATATGACTACTATTACTATTTCTACATTTCAGAAATGATCTATGAGCCTGGACATTTTCAGTGCCTTCTTCCTCTTGGAGCAAATCATGAAGAGTTTATTAGAATTTAAAAAGGACTTTTGGGCAACATAGAGGGTCTCCAAGAATTGCATCATTAAAATCCTCTGCAAGAGTTATTTTACTGCAGAAATGTCTTTGGTTATTTTTATATTCTATAAATGCTTTTTTCTTTAGAGTCCTGGCATATCTAGTACCTGGCATTTATTTCTGGGAGTTTGATAAAGCCACAGGAATAAAGAATCTGTCTATCTGATCGTCCTTTGGCCATGTGTGGTTGGGAAAGTTCAGCCACCCAAAGGATGCCTTAGTCCACCTCTGGATGTGTCTGCACACAGACCTTCTACTTAGAGTGTTTCTCAATCCCAAAGGCAATTTGGGGACCTCAGAGCCACCTTCTCCCAAAAGAGGAGAAGGGCAAAGAAAGTTCCCCTTTCTTCATATGTTCTTTTCCCAAGCATCAGCAGAGTTGTACCCAGTCTGTAAAATGGTCTTGGGATTTTTTAATCAAGAATGATTGGTTTCCAAAGAAACTGAGACCCGAAGTTTTCGGTAATGAAGGCTATGATTTCAGTGCCAAGAGATTTCTTTTAAAATCTGGATTTGCAGAATGGATAAATGAGGAGTTATCTGCTCCACTGAAGGATTTGTTATTTTACTAATGTATGTTTCCCTTGGTTCTTTAAATCACAGCTTCCTAGATCTGTGGTACTCAGTCCAGGGTGCACATTAAAATTGCCTGGGGAGCTTGTGAAAAAAATTCGGATTCCCCAAGACCCACCCTTTGGGACTCCAATTAAATCACTCCAAGGAATTAAACATATGTTACATTATGTTCAGTTCAATATAGAAGACCTATGTGATAAAGCTGGACATGTCACAACGGTATAAATATCCCTAGAAAATTGTTCCCTTCCACGCACTTACTTAGCTGTTTGAAATTTTTTAAAGATTTATTTATTTATTTTAGAGAGAGAGAGAGAGAGTTGCAAGCAGAGGGAATAGGCAGAGAGAGAATCTCAAGCAGACTCTGTGCTGAGGGCAGAGCCCAACTCAGGACTCGATCTCATGACCCTGAGATCACGACCTGAGCGGAAACCAAGAGTCGGAGGCTTAACCGACACTGTCACCTCGGCGCCCCTAGCTGTTTGAAATTTTAAAGGTCTGCTATTTATTCGGCAAACATGTACTATGTATCAAATATGACCCAGGCACTGTGCCAGGCCAGCGTCCCTGCTGTCCTGGAGTCCGCAGCCTAGAGGCAGTGGGCAGGCAGTGAAGGAGCACAGCAGCCACCTATGGGAAAGAGGCCCAGCCAGAGCTCTGAGCCCGGCGCCCCTCGCTTCGTGGGGTCAGGAAGGACTTCCCAGAGTCATGTTTTCACCGAATCCTGAGGGATGACTCGGGAATAAAGAATGGGAGACCACCTAGGGAGAGGAAAGGGTGTTGCAGACCTGAGCCTGTGGCCCTCGCTTTGCAGAGGAAGAGAGAGAGGCATGGAGCAGTGACGCGGCTGGCCCGGGTCCCACAGCTAATCCAGGGCAGTGTCCGGCCTCCCGGCCCTGCTCTTTCCACACAGTTCTCATCTGTGTGTCAGTTCTGCCTCACAGACCCTCTCAGGGTCATGCAAGCTCATGTCTGTTCAATCCTTTGGCTTTGCTCTAGGGTGGATATAAAGGGACCCCATTATGGCCTGTCCTGATCTGGGTCTGGGACCCCAAGTACTAGCTCTAAGTTGTCTGCGTCTGGTGGCTTCTGGTCACCTACTGAAAATCCTTTAGGCAAAAGGCATTAAATCCCTCTGCTAAGGACCTGGCTCTTGGGGCCCCTTGAGCACCATTAGCTGTAAGGATTACTGAGTTAATCACTGACATAGGATTTGGTGCATTTTGATCCCTACCCTGACCTCAAGCCATCTGGAAACCCTTGGAGAGCAGGAAGGGTTAAAGGATTATGCGTCCTGCCTGGGTTATTTTAGAGGGAATCAATGACTGTCAGGGCCAGCGGGAGGGAAAGCAGAGAATGTTCCTGAAGAGTCCTTGATGAGAGATTCTTCGTACCTGGAAAGGGTCCCATTCTGGTACAGTTAAACATACATCTAGTCCAGGACCCAGCAATTTCACTTCTAGGTATACACTGAAGATTTTAAAAAGTCCTTAAATACAAAAAAAATCATGCACAGGAATGTTTATAGCACGTATACTCATAGCATTTAAAAAATAAATCTCGGGACGCCTGGGTAGCGCAGTCGTTAGGCGTCTGCCCTCGGCTCAGGGCGTGATCCTGGCATTTCGGGATTGAGTCCCACATCGGGCTCCTCTGCCGGGATCCTGCTTCTTCCTCTCCCACTCCCCCTGCTTATGTTCCCTTTCTCGCTGTCTGTCTCTCTGTCACATAAATAAATAAATAATCTTTAAAAAAAAATAAATCTCAATACCATCAATAGGTGAAAATTGTAAAAAAGCTAAATAATTTTAGTTCTTCCACATAATGAATGCCTTTTATCTACAAAAGGGAACGAGCTACTGATTCCCGTGGCAACACAGATGACCCTGAAAACCAAACACACAAGATTTCAGGATTCAAGTTATGTGAAATTCAAAAACGAGAAAAACTAGGGGCGCCTGGGTGGCTCAGTTGGTTAAGCATCTGACTCTTGATTTTGGCTCAGGTCATGATCTCAGGGTTGTGAGATGGAGCCCCATGTCAGGCTCAGTGCTGGGCGTGGAGCCTGCTTCAGATTCTCTCTCCATCCCCCTCTGTTTCTGCCCCCCAACATGTGTTCTTTTTCTCTCTCTCAAAAAAAAAAAAATTAGAAAACCGAATCTGTTGTGGAAGATACAGAGTAGTGCTTATCTCTTGTTGGTGTAGGCTGGAAGAAGGCACAGGGTGCTGGAAATATTCTCTATCTTGATCTGGGTTTTAGTTATATGGATATAATTATATACATATATAATTATATCTGTGTGATTATATTATTTATTTATATATTAATTTATTATTTATATATTATATATTTATTATTAACTATTGTTATATTATTTAATATATTATATTATTATATATTTATTATATATTATATATTATTATAGATTATTATATATATAATTATATATTTAAAACCACTGAGACCTACTTGTGTACATTTTACTCTGTGTAACTTACACCTTGGTAAAGTACTATTGGAGTTTAAAGGGGAAAAAAGGAAAGAAGGAAACATTTGGGTTGTGACGGAGAAAACGGAGGGCCTTGAGACCCCCCGACCCCCAGACAGGGCCTTGCAATGATTAAAATCTGGGTCGTACACACCCGTGAGGTACACAGAGCGTGTGNCACCTCGGCGCCCCTAGCTGTTTGAAATTTTAAAGGTCTGCTATTTATTCGGCAAACATGTACTATGTATCAAATATGACCCAGGCACTGTGCCAGGCCAGCGTCCCTGCTGTCCTGGAGTCCGCAGCCTAGAGGCAGTGGGCAGGCAGTGAAGGAGCACAGCAGCCACCTATGGGAAAGAGGCCCAGCCAGAGCTCTGAGCCCGGCGCCCCTCGCTTCGTGGGGTCAGGAAGGACTTCCCAGAGTCATGTTTTCACCGAATCCTGAGGGATGACTCGGGAATAAAGAATGGGAGACCACCTAGGGAGAGGAAAGGGTGTTGCAGACCTGAGCCTGTGGCCCTCGCTTTGCAGAGGAAGAGAGAGAGGCATGGAGCAGTGACGCGGCTGGCCCGGGTCCCACAGCTAATCCAGGGCAGTGTCCGGCCTCCCGGCCCTGCTCTTTCCACACAGTTCTCATCTGTGTGTCAGTCCTGCCTCACAGACCCTCTCAGGGTCATGCAAGCTCATGTCTGTTCAATCCTTTGGCTTTGCTCTAGGTTGGATATAAAGGGACCCCATTATGGCCTGTCGTGATCTGGGTCTGGGACCCCAAGTACTAGCTCTAAGTTGTCTGCGTCTGGTGGCTTCTGGTCACCTACTGAAAATCCTTTAGGCAAAAGGCATTAAATCCCTCTGCTAAGGACCTGGCTCTTGGGGCCCTTTGAGCACCATTAGCTGTAAGGATTACTGAGTTAATCACTGACATGTGATTTGGTGCATTTTGATCCCTACCCTGACCTCAAGCCATCTGGAAACCCTTGGAGAGCAGGAAGGGTTAAAGGATTATGCGTCCTGCCTGGGTTATTTTAGAGGGAATCAATGACTGTCAGGGCCAGCGGGAGGGAAAGCAGAGAATGTTCCTGAAGAGTCCTTGATGAGAGATTCTTCGTACCTGGAAAGGGTCCCATTCTGGTACAGTTAAACATACATCTAGTCCAGGACCCAGCAATTTCACTTCTAGGTATACACTGAAGATTTTAAAAAGTCCTTAAATACAAAAAAAATCATGCACAGGAATGTTTATAGCACGTATACTCATAGCAGTTAAAAAATAAATCTCGGGACGCCTGGGTAGCGCAATCGTTAGGCGTCTGCCCTTGGCTCAGGGCATGATCCTGGCATTCCGGGATCGAGTCCCACATCGGGCTCCTCTGCTGGGATCCTGCTTCTTCCTCTCCCACTCCCCCTGCTTATGTTCCCTTTCTCGCTGTCTGTCTCTCTGTCACATAAATAAATAAATAATCTTTAAAAAAAAATAAATCTCAATACCATCAATAGGTGAAAATTGTAAAAAAGCTAAATAATTTTAGTTCTTCCACATAATGAATGCCTTTTATCTACAAAAGGGAACGAGCTACTGATTCCCGTGGCAACACAGATGACCCTGAAAACCAAACACACAAGATTTCAGGATTCAAGTTATGTGAAATTCAAAAACGAGAAAAACTAGGGGCGCCTGGGTGGCTCAGTTGGTTAAGCATCTGACTCTTGATTTTGGCTCAGGTCATGATCTCAGGGTTGTGAGATGGAGCCCCATGTCAGGCTCAGTGCTGGGCGTGGAGCCTGCTTCAGATTCTCTCTCCATCCCCCTCTGTTTCTGCCCCTCAACATGTGTTCTTTTTCTCTCTCTCAAAAAAAAAAAAATTAGAAAACCGAATCTGTTGTGGAAGATACAGAGTAGTGCTTATCTCTTGTTGGTGTAGGCTGGAAGAAGGCACAGGGTGCTGGAAATATTCTCTATCTTGATCTGGGTTGTAGTTATATGGATATAATTATATACGTATATAATTATATCCGTGTGATTATATTATTTATTTATATATTATTTATTATTTATATATTATATATTTTATTAACTATTGTTATATTATTTAATATATTATATTATATATTTATTATATATTATTATATATTATTGTATATATATAATTATATATTTAAAACCACTGAGACCTACTTGTGTACATTTTACTCTGTGTAACTTACACCTTGGTAAAGTACTATTGGAGTTTAAAGGGGAAAAAAGGAAAGAAGGAAACATTTGGGTTGTGACGGAGAAAACGGAGGGCCTTGAGACCCCCCGACCCCCAGACAGGGCCTTGCAATGATTAAAATCTGGGTCGTACACACCCGTGAGGTACACAGAGCGTGTGTCGAGTACGGGACATCACGCTTTGGTGGCTGGGGAAAGGGAAGGGGTGACCAGTGGCTGAGTGCCCCACCCTCCAAGGAGGGGGTCTTGAGTTCGAGTCACGCTCCCTGTACCTCCTATACGAACTGGCATCTCACGCCTTGTCCTCTGCCTCCCTATCTCTCACCCTCCAGGAGCTCCAGAAATACGAGCAGTTCATCTTTGCAGACCACACCAGTATGATTCACGTGGAGAATGTCTACGAGGAGATTCTGCATAAGATCCTCCTTGACGAAACTCTGAAAGGTGAGGAGGGTTTCCTGGGCACTGGAGGGAACACCAGGTACGGGGGAGGACCCCTTCAAGGGGACCCAGGGAGGCCCGCTAGGGGAGGAAAGAGAGACGGGTACTAACCTTGACAGAGTCATGATCTGGCAGACACTGTGCGAGCCCTTTGGGTGTTATTTCTTTGAATACAGATAAGAACTCTGGGAGACAGAAATTTCAAGCTTTGTTTTTCACAGAAGACCGAGGTTTGGGGAGATTAAGGCTAGACTTCCTCATGAACAGCTGTCTTCCTCCAGACAGAACAAAGGAAAACAGCTGCTTGTAGCCACAGACTCCCAACCCCTCCCTGCGGCAGGAGGAGGTGATTCCAGGGGCAGGGGTTGCCAGCTGCTTCCTCAGCACATTCCTCACGTCCTGTTAGCTGGACAGAAGCAGACACAGGGCGCTGACACAGGACTCTGTGAGTCTGGTTGGAACTCCAGCACACGCTGTCCTGTGGAATTAGGCCTTGCTTATGATGGGACTGTAGGCAGGACAACTTTGACAGAAATAAGCTGGACAGGGCTATCGCCCCAAACCGTAGGCCTGAAACGTGTCTGGTCTCCATGGGGAAGGTGTTAGTATCACCAAAAACCCTCCACAAAGAAAACAGACCAAGCACAAGCTGCAGTAGCTAACCCAACGGGATGAGAAATGTGAAGATGTCATCAGTGTCTGACAGGAAGCGTTCACTCAAGCCCACTGCCGTTCCATCATGGCACCTTTCTGCCAATTAGGAAAAGGCTCCCTTCCTCCAGACGCTTGACTGTTCTCTGATAAACAGATTTTATCAGAGTGGGATGGTCTACTGCTCGTTGCTGGAAAATTCTGCCGAATACACAAATTTCTGCTGTCTCTGAAGTGAGGGGTGCCCCCCTGGGTATGGTACCGTTGGGCACTGTACAGCCTGCACAGCTATAGTGGAGGCCTGTGGTCAAAAACGCCAGCCGCTATCGTTATTATTGTCGCTTTGAGTCCTCTCAAGACCTCTAAGCCTGGCCTTCATTCTAGACACTGCAGGCCAACAGGGCTCTCTGCATGCTCAGTACTGAGTACCCAGTACACATGCAGGACCGGATTATAAGAAGAAGCCGAGAAATGTCAGGCCTGCCCCTGCGGCGGGGCCTCTATGGGTGATACAGATGACACTATTCGAGGTTGCGAGCTCCTTGAAAGCAAAAGCCCTATTTTATTTATCTTTGGATTCTCAGAGTCTGTCCCACAGTGGGTGCCCAATTTGCACCCGTGAATGAGTGAAGGAATGAATGAATGAACACAACAGAGGTCCAGAGTTGAAAACGAGTTTGTGGGCATTAGTCATGAGGGAAGGAGACCTGGAAGAGGGTGGTTATCAGCTGGAATTTGATATTGAGAAATTTGGGTAGCCAGAAAAGCTGGGAAGGGAGTTTGGCTTCTGGATAACATCGGAAAATCCAGGGTGGCCGGGCCAGAGGGTCAATGTCATGTTCTGTTTTCTGGTCTTTCTCAGTGATAAAGGAAGCCGCTCTCCTGAAGAAACACAACTTATTTGAAGACAACATGGCCTTGCCCAGTGAAAGTGTGTCCAGCTTAACTGATCTAAAAACCCCCGCAGGGTCAAACCAGGCCAGCCCTGCCAAGAGAGCCTCGGCCATTCTGCCAGGAGTTTCAGAGAGCGAGGCGCTGAGTAATGAAGTATTCCAGGAGCTGGGGGAACAGAAGCAGCCTGGGGTCCCTAGTCCATTGGCCAAAGGAGAAAGTCCATCTTTCCCTGTCCCTACCCCTCCCCCAGACGGGACCGGACAGGGGATTCTTTCAGGGGTGGATGGCCCTGTTGTGCCTCTCGTGGCTGCAGAGGACACGGCAGGAGCCCTGGGCACACACTCGTCAGAGCTGGAGTTTGGAGGGGCTCCTGCGGACAGAGAACCCAGCTACGAAAAGCCAGAATCCAGCTCTGCCTCGGGCTCCTTGAAGGAGCTCAGAAATTTGTTGACGGTGACCATTGAAGTGCCAGTGGAATCGGCCTCCCTCGAGATTGAGAAAGATACGAATGAAGAGACCCTTGCTCCCCAAGAAATTGAAACAGTAGAGGCAACAACCCAAATCGACACAGAGGCCGATCAAGCAGCTGCCTCCAGTCAGGACAGCTGTGAAGGCGGTGAAATCAGTGAGAGGGAGGCCCGCTCTTCCCCTCGGGAGGCTGAGGCGGAGGCCGGCAGGGAGGAGTTGGGGGGGTTCCTGGGGGCTCAGCTGGCCTGCGAAGGGCTTACCCAGGGTGCCAGCAGCCCTGGTCCCCCAGAGCAGCAAGCAGAGGCTGGGGAATCCCCTGAGAAGGAGCTCACAGGGGGGGCTTCCAGACTGGATGCCCAGGAAGGAGGAGGGGCTGAGGCCATTGTGGAGGTTGAGGACAGGCCAGAAGAAGATTGCATTTCCAGGGCTCACCCCACCTGCCCCAGTGAGAGCCAGGGTTCTGTGGAAGAAACCCTGGGAGGGAGCAGCAACATGGCCCAGGCTACTGCCAGTGTGGATACAGAAGAGGTTAAGGCTGCTGGTGTTCACGAGTGCCAGTGGGTGGTGGAGAATGCTCCAAACTTCGATCTGCTAGGTTCACAAGATGGAGGGGAGAGTACCCCAGGGCAGCCCTCGGAAGAGTGAAAGGGACAATTTGGCATAAGTATTTCTTTGCACAAACTCAGCCAAAGGTTCATAGTTATGGGTATGCTTAGGGGTTGCACGCAAGTTGTTACCAAAAAAAAAGAAAAGAAAAGAAAAAAAGAGAAGTACTTCCTTAATGTGTGTAATGAAACCAGAGGAAATGCACACAGGGCATGCGCACTGAGGCAGACCTTTGTGGACTTGAACTGTTCTACCGTGAATTACCGCTCTAGCATTTTAATAGGAAGTGTTTGGGGTGAGAGGCAGCTGCGCATGTCTAAGGGAGGTGTTCCAGCAAAGATGAAGAAGACAGTAGGAGCATAATTTCCAATACACTGCACGTTTTCCTCTAATGTGCTTGAAGCTTTTTAATTTTTGGTAAGAATGCAAATGTATATTGTAAATCTAGCTTCACCATCCATTAGGGCAACTTCACTGTCTCTGAAGGACTCGGCATTCGTCTATAGTCAGACCGCAGGGAAGGGTTGGTGGTGAACACTGGTCACCCGGCTGTGGGCAGCCCCGCAGCCCCTGAGAGATTATGCCTGAGAGAACCCAGAGGAAGCTGAGCGCAAACGGAGGAAGGTTGTGGTCTGTGGGGCTGTCTGAGCCTGGTACTAATTCTGCTATCAATTTCTTGTTAATTAATCATGTTGCTTCTTATTAATTAATCACCTTTTGGGGAAATTCAGATGAGGCAAGAAAATTTCCTTGGCATGTTTAAGCTTGAAAGAATTCCAAATTAGCCTTAGGCTTGTGCACTGGGGCCTTAGCTAATTGTTGAGCATAAAAGACTACCAGTTAAACAAGCATTATTCCAACAGCTGCTGTATGCCTCGCACTGTGCTAGGCATAGTAACAACAGCAACGACAACAACAACAACAAGAAAAGAGAAGGTGCTTTGGCATNCTCTGAAGTGAGGGGTGCCCCCCTGGGTATGGTACCGTTGGGCACTGTACAGCCTGCACAGCTATAGTGGAGGCCTGTGGTCAAAAACGCCAGCCGCTATCGTTATTATTGTCGCTTTGAGTCCTCTCAAGACCTCTAAGCCTGGCCTTCATTCTAGACACTGCAGGCCAACAGGGCTCTCTGCATGCTCAGTACTGAGTACCCAGTACACATGCAGGACCGGATTATAAGAAGAAGCCGAGAAATGTCAGGCCTGCCCCTGCAGCGGGGCCTCTATGGGTGATACAGATGACACTATTCGAGGTTGCGAGCTCCTTGAAAGCAAAAGCCCTATTTTATTTATCTTTGGATTCTCAGAGTCTGTCCCACAGTGGGTGCCCAATTTGCACCCGTGAATGAGTGAAGGAATGAATGAATGAACACAACAGAGGTCCAGAGTTGAAAACGAGTTTGTGGGCATTAGTCATGAGGGAAGGAGACCTGGAAGAGGGTGGTTATCAGCTGGAATTTGATATTGAGAAATTTGGGTAGCCAGAAAAGCTGGGAAGGGAGTTTGGCTTCTGGATAACATCGGAAAATCCAGGGTGGCCGGGCCAGAGGGTCAATGTCATGTTCTGTTTTCTGGTCTTTCTCAGTGATAAAGGAAGCCGCTCTCCTGAAGAAACACAACTTATTTGAAGACAACATGGCCTTGCCCAGTGAAAGTGTGTCCAGCTTAACTGATCTAAAAACCCCCGCAGGGTCAAACCAGGCCAGCCCTGCCAAGAGAGCCTCGGCCATTCTGCCAGGAGTTTCAGAGAGCGAGGCGCTGAGTAATGAAGTATTCCAGGAGCTGGGGGAACAGAAGCAGCCTGGGGTCCCTAGTCCATTGACCAAAGGAGAAAGTCCATCTTTCCCTGTCCCTACCCCTCCCCCAGACGGGACCGGACAGGGGATTCTTTCAGGGGTGGATGGCCCTGTTGTGCCTCTCGTGGCTGCAGAGGACACGGCAGGAGCCCTGGGCACACACTCGTCGGAGCTGGAGTTTGGAGGGGCTCCTGCGGACAGAGAACCCAGCTACGAAAAGCCAGAATCCAGCTCTGCCTCGGGCTCCTTGAAGGAGCTCAGAAATTTGTTGACGGTGACCATTGAAGTGCCAGTGGAATCGGCCTCCCTCGAGATTGAGAAAGATACGAATGAAGAGACCCTTGCTCCCCAAGAAATTGAAACAGTAGAGGCAACAACCCAAATCGACACAGAGGCCGATCAAGCAGCTGCCTCCAGTCAGGACAGCTGTGAAGGCGGTGAAATCAGTGAGAGGGAGGCCCGCTCTTCCCCTCGGGAGGCTGAGGCGGAGGCCGGCAGGGAGGAGTTGGGGGGGTTCCTGGGGGCTCAGCTGGCCTGCGAAGGGCTTACCCAGGGTGCCAGCAGCCCTGGCCCCCCAGAGCAGCAAGCAGAGGCTGGGGAATCCCCTGAGAAGGAGCTCACAGGGGGGGCTTCCAGACTGGATGCCCAGGAAGGAGGAGGGGCTGAGGCCATTGTGGAGGTTGAGGACAGGCCAGAAGAAGATTGCATTTCCAGGGCTCACCCCACCTGCCCCAGTGAGAGCCAGGGTTCTGTGGAAGAAACCCTGGGAGGGAGCAGCAACATGGCCCAGGCTACTGCCAGTGTGGATACAGAAGAGGTTAAGGCTGCTGGTGTTCACGAGTGCCAGTGGGTGGTGGAGAATGCTCCAAACTTCGATCTGCTAGGTTCACAAGATGGAGGGGAGAGTACCCCAGGGCAGCCCTCGGAAGAGTGAAAGGGACAATTTGGCATAAGTATTTCTTTGCACAAACTCAGCCAAAGGTTCATAGTTATGGGTATGCTTAGGGGTTGCACACAAGTTGTTACCAAAAAAAAAGAAAAGAAAAGAAAAAAAGAGAAGTACTTCCTTAATGTGTGTAATGAAACCAGAGGAAATGCACACAGGGCATGCGCACTGAGGCAGACCTTTGTGGACTTGAACTGTTCTACCGTGAATTACCGCTCTAGCATTTTAATAGGAAGTGTTTGGGGTGAGAGGCAGCTGCGCATGTCTAAGGGAGGTGTTCCAGCAAAGATGAAGAAGACAGTAGGAGCATAATTTCCAATACACTGCACGTTTTCCTCTAATGTGCTTGAAGCTTTTTAATTTTTGGTAAGAATGCAAATGTATATTGTAAATCTAGCTTCACCATCCATTAGGGCAACTTCACTGTCTCTGAAGGACTCGGCATTCGTCTATAGTCAGACCGCAGGGAAGGGTTGGTGGTGAACACTGGTCACCCGGCTGTGGGCAGCCCCGCAGCCCCTGAGAGATTATGCCTGAGAGAACCCAGAGGAAGCTGAGCGCAAACGGAGGAAGGTTGTGGTCTGTGGGGCTGTCTGAGCCTGGTACTAATTCTGCTATCAATTTCTTGTTAATTAATCATGTTGCTTCTTATTAATTAATCACCTTTTGGGGAAATTCAGATGAGGCAAGAAAATTTCCTTGGCATGTTTAAGCTTGAAAGAATTCCAAATTAGCCTTAGGCTGTGCACTGGGGCCTTAGCTAATTGTTGAGCATAAAAGACTACCAGTTAAACAAGCATTATTCCAACAGCTGCTGTATGCCTCGCACTGTGCTAGGCATAGTAACAACAGCAACGACAACAACAACAACAAGAAAAGAGAAGGTGCTTTGGCATAAATTAAAAGACCTACAGGAATTTAAAGAAAAAAATACGCCAATTTTCAAACCATGACAACTTTGTCTATCCATTGAAACAGTCCTGATTCATTCCCAGAAGGGGAATAAAGTGAATAAATGGGGA
>NC_048225.1:85070051-85177579 GCF_002007445.2 Ailuropoda melanoleuca
CCAAAGGAGAAAGTCCATCTTTCCCTGTCCCTACCCCTCCCCCAGACGGGACCGGACAGGGGATTCTTTCAGGGGTGGATGGCCCTGTTGTGCCTCTCGTGGCTGCAGAGGACACGGCAGGAGCCCTGGGCACACACTCGTCGGAGCTGGAGTTTGGAGGGGCTCCTGCGGACAGAGAACCCAGCTACGAAAAGCCAGAATCCAGCTCTGCCTCGGGCTCCTTGAAGGAGCTCAGAAATTTGTTGACGGTGACCATTGAAGTGCCAGTGGAATCGGCCTCCCTCGAGATTGAGAAAGATACGAATGAAGAGACCCTTGCTCCCCAAGAAATTGAAACAGTAGAGGCAACAACCCAAATCGACACAGAGGCCGATCAAGCAGCTGCCTCCAGTCAGGACAGCTGTGAAGGCGGTGAAATCAGTGAGAGGGAGGCCCGCTCTTCCCCTCGGGAGGCTGAGGCGGAGGCCGGCAGGGAGGAGTTGGGGGGGTTCCTGGGGGCTCAGCTGGCCTGCGAAGGGCTTACCCAGGGTGCCAGCAGCCCTGGCCCCCCAGAGCAGCAAGCAGAGGCTGGGGAGTCCCCTGAGAAGGAGCTCACAGGGGGGGCTTCCAGACTGGATGCCCAGGAAGGAGGAGGGGCTGAGGCCATTGTGGAGGTTGAGGACAGGCCAGAAGAAGATTGCATTTCCAGGGCTCACCCCACCTGCCCCAGTGAGAGCCAGGGTTCTGTGGAAGAAACCCTGGGAGGGAGCAGCAACATGGCCCAGGCTACTGCCAGTGTGGATACAGAAGAGGTTAAGGCTGCTGGTGTTCACGAGTGCCAGTGGGTGGTGGAGAATGCTCCAAACTTCGATCTGCTAGGTTCACAAGATGGAGGGGAGAGTACCCCAGGGCAGCCCTCGGAAGAGTGAAAGGGACAATTTGGCATAAGTATTTCTTTGCACAAACTCAGCCAAAGGTTCATAGTTATGGGTATGCTTAGGGGTTGCACGCAAGTTGTTACCAAAAAAAAAGAAAAGAAAAGAAAAAAAGAGAAGTACTTCCTTAATGTGTGTAATGAAACCAGAGGAAATGCACACAGGGCATGCGCACTGAGGCAGACCTTTGTGGACTTGAACTGTTCTACCGTGAATTACCGCTCTAGCATTTTAATAGGAAGTGTTTGGGGTGAGAGGCAGCTGCGCATGTCTAAGGGAGGTGTTCCAGCAAAGATGAAGAAGACAGTAGGAGCATAATTTCCAATACACTGCACGTTTTCCTCTAATGTGCTTGAAGCTTTTTAATTTTTGGTAAGAATGCAAATGTATATTGTAAATCTAGCTTCACCATCCATTAGGGCAACTTCACTGTCTCTGAAGGACTCGGCATTCGTCTATAGTCAGACCGCAGGGAAGGGTTGGTGGTGAACACTGGTCACCCGGCTGTGGGCAGCCCCGCAGCCCCTGAGAGATTATGCCTGAGAGAACCCAGAGGAAGCTGAGCGCAAACGGAGGAAGGTTGTGGTCTGTGGGGCTGTCTGAGCCTGGTACTAATTCTGCTATCAATTTCTTGTTAATTAATCATGTTGCTTCTTATTAATTAATCACCTTTTGGGGAAATTCAGATGAGGCAAGAAAATTTCCTTGGCATGTTTAAGCTTGAAAGAATTCCAAATTAGCCTTAGGCTGTGCACTGGGGCCTTAGCTAATTGTTGAGCATAAAAGACTACCAGTTAAACAAGCATTATTCCAACAGCTGCTGTATGCCTCGCACTGTGCTAGGCATAGTAACAACAGCAACGACAACAACAACAACAAGAAAAGAGAAGGTGCTTTGGCATAAATTAAAAGACCTACAGGAATTTAAAGAAAAAAATACGCCAATTTTCAAACCATGACAACTTTGTCTATCCATTGAAACAGTCCTGATTCATTCCCAGAAGGGGAATAAAGTGAATAAATGGGGACGGAAGGAAGGAAGGAAGGAAGGAAGGAAGGAAGGAAGGAAAGAAAGATGGGAAGATGAAAAGCCAAGATGGACATCATCAAGTTCCAGTCAAGTTCTAAAGATGTCACCAAAAGTGGAAATCATTTGTTTGGTCATTCAGCAAGTTAACTGGGTCCCTGTGATGTCCCAGGTGCTAGAGATACTACAGTGAAAAAGACTCCGTTCCTCTCCTGGAACTTACACTTTCATGGAAATAGACACAGATATATCTTCGCAATGGATCATGACCTAGAAATGTTAATGTTAAGAAACTTACTTGCAGAAGATTAAAAAGCTGTATTTTATTATCCTTCCAAAAAATACCATATCATTTCCTAAAAGCTTCAGTCCCAGGTAGTACCTCTTGACATTTCCGTCCACAAATTTTAATATTAGATCCCAACATACTGTCCTAAAAGCTTGTTTTGATCATCACCAGCAAGTTTATATCAGTTGTTTAGAGAATTTGTCCCACAGTTTAACTCTCTTACCAGGAATTAAAATCTTTCTCTGTCCAACTCCCCATGAAGAATTTTTAGGTGATAAAGAATGAATAATAATCAGTATCATTATTGACTCATATTGAATCATTTTAATTTCTCTTAGAGTGTTTAGATCTTCACATCTATGAGGGGTCTCCTTAGAGAGAAGAAGGTAGAGGCCACTCCCCGCGTCCCTGCAGTCCCCAGTGCTCACTCATATCATTGCATTGAGCACAGAGTGTTGAGCACAGAGCACTGAAATTGTGTTTACTTCCCATCTCTTCTGGGGCCTCACTCTTCAAGGACAGGAACTGGGGTTTATTACTCATATGTGCTTCCTGCTGGAGATACACAGCCTCGGATAATGGCTCCCTGCCTTCTCAAGTCCCTTTTATATCCCTAGAGCCTCGCACAAGAACTGGCAGGTGTTGAGCTGTTCAAGGCATGTAAGACCCGAATACCCGCCACGCTGCTGTGCTGGGGCTATTTGGGGCCTGCTGCCAGGCAGGGAGAGATTTTTTAATTGGGCTTTCTGCCCTTGGGGAGCCTTCCCTTAGGTCAAGTCCAAAGTCCAAGAGGCAGACAGCCAGATGGTCAGACGCACTGCCCAGTAAGGCTCAGAGCCAACGGAGTAGTGCTGAGCCCCACCAAGGACTGCCCTTCTCTCCAAGAGAATGTCAGCGAGCAAGGAGGTCCTAGCCCTGCTCGAGCCCATGCTGGAGCTTCCCAGCTTACTTCCTTTGCTCACCTCAGGGCTTCTTGGACTCCTTGGAAAATTAAGAAATTTTTCCAACCCTAAAAGAAAGTACATGTGCATTGGATGGGTGGCTATCAGTGCCCTCCCTTTACCCATCTTGTAGGCCAGAGGGTACTGGGCACAACGTGGTAGGACATACTTGAGAACAAAAGAATTTTTCTGTACATATTTCACAAAAGACAAGTTCACTAGACTAAGCGGGATTATTGTTCCATCTGAAGATGGAACAGGAAACTAAAGTTCATTAAAAATATTCCTTATTCATTTTAACACGTTGAATGGAGTCACTTCATATTACTATGAGCTTGTCTTGTTTTTGATAGACTGTAATCATTGCTTTAGTGGTTTCCAGGTTAGAGCAAGGTTATTGTCATTTAAATAAGCAGCATGCAGAAGTGTCTGCAGGCTGCTCTGGGGAATCTCTCCCAGCAAATCCACTAGTAACACAGAAAACCTCAGGACATGGTTTTTGGGGAAAACTCCATGACTTTAAAGGAGTTATGTTACTATTGACCTTTTACAAAGAGAATATTTGCCTGGAAAAAAAATTAGCTTGTCATTTTTTTTTTCCCTTTACAGCTTAGAGTGGAGACAGTGGTGCCTTGAATTATGCAGAGAAAAGTCTCAAAAAAAAAAAAAAAAAAAAGTCTTTTGGAAACCACAAGGCTAAGATTGCAGTCTGTCCAAAAGCTTTTATAAAGAGGCTGAGCGTGAAGAACAGCAGGTCTCTTGGCCTGACCTTCTACGTTTCATTGCAAAGATGCTCGAGTTTGGTTTTGTCACCCTCCCCACTGGAGTCCTGACTTTCAAGGGTTTCACAGCTCTGCCAGATGAGGGATTTTCATTCTTTATAAAAAGTGCTAAATGCTATATGCTACATAGCAATTTTAATCTGGGGAAGGGAAGGACATCACTGACTAAAACAACACAGGTTCACTAGGTAGAAAAGTTCGCTACATGTGTCTTCGTACTTTACTAGAAGTAAGCGCGTTTGGGGACTTGCCTTCTGAAGTCGGAACTTCAAGAAAAAAATCTACACTGTGGATGGGTTTTTCTGGTCACTATATAAAGCAAATAGACTTAAAGCACTTTGTAACCACATATTTACTCTGCCAAGTGCCTATATTCCAATAAAATGTTCATCCTTGAAGAGTTGTCCAAATGTCATATTCATTTAGAATGGGAGTGGTTTCATCTTTTAAGCCAACGTCATACTTGAGCTGGGAGGAACAGCCCTCATATGGAAAGGTGAGTCACCGTTGCTGCACTGTGGAACTTTAAATTTTCTGTTGTCAGAAGGGAGTCCACAGAGAAGTCACTTAATGTCAGATGTAATTATGCTTTGAAAATTATGCTTGTTTCTCTAGGAATTGGCATACGTCTATAATAACGGGCAATTACTCCTGACGTAATTGAACTACTTTTCAAACAAGTTTATCTTCAATGGATAACATTAAGCAAAACGTTCCTTCTTTCTATAATCATAAATAAAATGATATTTACTCACCAACATCCACAGTTACTCATTCCTCCATGAATTTATTCATTCAAAAGAAAAAATGACTGTGTGTCTATTATCTGCAGGCCCTCTAGTGGGTACTGGAGAAGCAGAGGTGAACAGGGTGGTTATGGTCCCTGACATCAGCAAACTCAAATTATGGTAGACATGGCCAGGGAGAGTCCAGAATGGGTATTTTGCTTCCTTATTTGACTTGTCTATAACAGTTTTAACTCGATGTATGCCGACAGCTCCAGCCAGGAAAGGAAGAAACATTGGAGAAATCAAGTCTAGCAGGGATGGGGACACTGGGTGTGGCAAAGACTTTACCACTCCCTCTATAGCAAACTTACCGCTCCTTCCATAGCAAACCCCCAATATGCAAGAATCATTCCCAGAGTGGCTCCTCCAGAACTTCTCTTTAGGGCCAAGGATCAGATTGGAGTTGGGGGTTCCGATTCCAACTGGAGCTTCCATTGATTTGAAATTTTTTCTTAGATTGTATGTTTATTTGGTGTGGTTTGGGTGGAACTAATGGACATCTTGGGAGGAGTCAACTAAATAAAGCTCTTCTGTCAGCCATGCTTGGAGCACTCCTGCTTGAACACCTCTCGACCGTTGCCATAGTCTTCCCCTTTCCAAGATCTTCTGACCCTCCTTTCTCAATCTGGCCAATTTCCACTTTTCCTGTAAGAGTCCGGACAAGTCTGGACATACCCCTCTCCCTCCCCCATAACACTTTGCTGATGGGGCGCCTGGGTGGCTCAGTCCGTGAAGTGTCTGCCTTCAGCTCAGGTCATGATCCTGGGGCCCTGGGATCGAGTCCCACATCAGGCTCCCTGCCCAGTGAGGAGTCTGCTTCTCCCTCCCCCTCTCTCTCTCTGTGCTCTCTCGCTCTACTGCAGCCATCTACCATCTCTGTGGCACCCTGTCTTCAATCTTTGTGTCCCTAACGGAGTATACACCCTTGTGTACAGAAAGCTCTGAATAAATGTTGAACGAATGAATAAATATCACCAATCCCAGAAGTAGGAGACAAGTGGAGAGGTGGCTGATGATTGCCTGGCACAGTGCAATGGTCTGTGAGGCTGGTGACTACTCACCCTCAGCTTACTGAGACAGTTCTGTTTTCATGATGGAATTTCATCACATGTCTGTGCACCCCTGTCCCTCTGGGAGAGAGCTTCGGAGCCACGTCACCCCCACATCAAGCTAGCTAGTATGAACCACTCCTAGTTTTCAGAAAAGCAGCCTCCACTGGTTTTTCCTGAGGTCCCTATGAGGTCAACAAGGTAAAATTTAAGAAGTTTACCCTTGAATTCCACCCAAATCTATGAGACATGAGAAAATGCCCAAGAAATTCGTGGAGAGCATCGGCCTTCTGGCGATCCTTCCTCTTGGGATTGGGCAAGGAGCAGGAAAGAGGCTGTGG
Organism: Ailuropoda melanoleuca; assembly: GCF_002007445.2. Classification (NCBI taxonomy): domain Eukaryota; kingdom Metazoa; phylum Chordata; class Mammalia; order Carnivora; family Ursidae; genus Ailuropoda; species Ailuropoda melanoleuca. The sequence goes on from NC_048225.1 coordinate 85,076,183, forward strand.
TCCTTGCTTTTAGGGAACGGGGTCCAGTGGGGAAGACAGAGAAGCAAGTGGTGGTTCTGCAGGCAGAGGAGGTAGTGTTCTGGCAGCACAAAGGAAGCAAACTAAAGACTCTGCTCAAGAAATTTCACATTTGGTTTTGAACCTATTGAGCCTGCCCTTTATGTCCAGCCTCCTTCACGTCTTCTCTGTTATGGACTTAAATCCAAACTCTAGCTGCCTACAGATACCCTGAAGAACATTTGTATCAACACCTCTGTATACCAACACCTTCACACTCTTTTCAGGAATCTTGCATCCTTTCTGGATGTTGATCCAGACCTTCTGCAGATCCATTGTGGTTTAATTCACGGAATCCAAATTTATGGACTAATTTCCCCCTCTGGTCTCTATACAAAGGGACTCATACATGTAGTGGTGAGGCCTCTCTTTATTTTAGCAATTCTAAGTGGAACTGTTGGGGTAGGGAAGTGGGTTTATGTGTTGGGGAATTCCTCCAAATTACTGAAGTGATTTTGAAGCTAAGGGGCAGCTTTTGGTGATGATACTTAACCAACCCCCTTTCCCCCTGTCCTCCAGATTCTACTCAGCTTCCTGAATCATGTGGGGGACAGTTTTTTGGTACATTGGTTTGAGGGAGATCATGTGGGGAAAAAGGAAGGTATTTTCATTTCTATCTGTCAGAGGCTTCAAGTTTTGAACCCTTCAATTTTTGATTCAGGTCTTAGGATAAACGATGTTTTCCATGCAACATCAGGATTCATTTACGGAGTAATGCTAGGCCCTGGGAACAGAGTGGCAGGGCCCTCCCCCCACTGCATTCAGACTCTGGGTTATCTTTTCTGCACTGAAAATTTCTGTTACTCAACTTAAGGGAAATATTCTTAAACATAAATGAGGCTCTCCACCTTTCAGATCACATTGTAGGATTCTTCATTAGGTTTGCTTATAAACTTGATTTACTTTCGTTGAGGTCCTTTATGAGAAAATTGCGTGGCTGTCAACTTATTGTGTGAATTTGGGCTAATTATTTAACCTTTATAAGAACCAGTTTGTGAAATGGGAACAACGGTACCCATCACAAGGTTATGACAAAGATTAAAAGAGATCATGTGTAATTTAAGCCCAGATGAATAAAACGAGACTCAGAGAAGTTAAGCAACTTCCTGGATATTACACAGCTAATAACTAGTTGAACCAGGTGCATCATTTAGCAATTGCTACAAAGCAAAACCATTCCCAAACTCAGTGGCTTAAAACAGTAACCATTTATTGCTCAGAAGACTGCAAGCCAGGCATCAGGTAGACAGTTCTTCTGATCTTGGCTGGCTTTCTCAACATGTTTGGGGGCTGGCTGTATGTCAGTCTAGCCTAGTGGTGTTTGGGACAACGGGGCTCTAATCCATGTGGTCTCTCTCCCTTCAGTAGGCTGGTTGGGGCTTATACACGTGGTGCAAGCAAGGTTGAGAGAGAGAGGGAAGGAGGGAGGAAGAGGAGAAGAGAGAGAGAGAGAAAGGAAAGAGAGAAGAAGGAGGAAGAGGGGGTGGAGGAGGAGAAACAAAAGCTTCTTGAGACCTGGGCTCAGAACTGGTGCAACATCCCTTCTGCCTTACTCTACTGACCAAAGCAAGTCACAAGACTGGCCAAGATTCAACAGATGGGAAGAGCTGCAGAGTCACATTGCATTGGGCATGAATCCAGGGAAGCTGTTAACTGGGGCCATCAATGCAATCAGCTGACCTCACCAGGATTCAAATGTACTATGAACAAAACCCATACTCTTGCCTCTGTACTGTGTTAACAGTGTTAACACTGTGTTACTGTGTTAAACACACAGACAACACTGATTCCGTCACATACTTCCCCAACGTCCATGTGCTGCTCTAGCCCCACTCACCATTTGGTGAACAAAACATGATCACTCCCAACTCAAATCCTTTCATCTATCTAAGAATCTTGATTCTTGCTTGGTTTTGAAAATGAATCTTCCATTGAAAAATATTTTTTAAAACTAAGAAGAAAGGTCTAAAAGGGATTTTTCTCCCTATCTTAGCAGCAGAATCCACATTGTTTATATTCTGTTTTGATCAACTATAACAAGGTCAGTGGTCATGATCAACATGTTAATTATCTCAAGGTGAGTGAGAAAATTTGACTTGTGACAAAGTATACAACCTCAGAAAAACAAACACAATTTTCTGCAACAAACGTGCCAGTAATGGAACAGTCTTCTATAGCAAACAATCATAGTCTTCAGAAAACGTTACAGTCCTTGGGAGGTAATTATAAACACACACCCACTCCACTCAACGCTTTGAGGGAAAGTTCTTTTGCCTTCTCAAAAGTAAAACAAAATGAAACAAAAAATGTTAAATTAGCTAGAAACTCTATTCCCTGCCACCAAACAAATAAGGATAAATCTTACTTAACACATTTATCCCATCTTAATTCCTTGTAACTCTAAGGTAACTGATCTATAAATATTCCTAACCCCTCTCCTTTTGCTATTAAAATATGATCCTCAGGATATAACATTTTTCAAAGAACTTGTATCAGATTTTGCCCTTCCAGTTTTCTTGCTAGAAACTTGTCTTTTAAAATTTTAAATACAAGGTTTTGGGGCTTACAACAATTTCACTCTAACCTTGTGGTATACCATCTCATCAAGACTGTTCTTTCTTTTCCTGTGTATCCAACACATAGGACCACATCATTCCGCTCCTACCATCAGTTTTAAGCCTTCTTTCTCTGAATTCTTTTGGCTATTATGTTAACGTTGATGTTGGCACTTCATTACACACCACCAAGAAACTTTTAATGATTTCCCAAGTGTTTTGACTCATAACTTTTGGAGGAGAGTTTTCCCTACATGTCTAGATACTCAGTATACTCATGGAATCATAGACTGTTAGGGTTGAAGATACCCTGGTGTTCACCCTGTGCAAATGTATCCATAGCACCTGAATTTTCCCCTTTAAAACTTTCCAGCTAAGTGGACATCCACTGTGGTTGGGGAGCTCACTATCTCCTAAAGATTATTCCATTTTCAGGTAACTCTGATGGTTAAAGAGCAAATATTTTACTCTTTCATTCTCCACTTTTCCTCCACCAATGTCATCAACTATAATTTCTGTCCCATGGAGCCCATTCTTTCTATCAGGGCCATATACAATATTCTAAGCTCTTTCCCACAGGACAGATTTCAAATCTCCAAACAACTGATATCCTTTCCCAGAATAAATATCCCCAAATCTTCTCTCTCTCTCTTTTTTTTAATGTGACATGGCTTTTAAATTTTACTCGTTTTTTGTTGTGGTATAATTAACATATATTTGTTGCAGGTGTACAACATATTGATTCAACACTTCTATACATCACTCAATGTTTACATGATAAGTATGGTCACTATCCGTCACCAAACAATGTTACCACAATATTATTAACTATATTTAAATTTTTAATTAATTAGCTGGAGTGTTGCTTGTAACCAAGAAACTGGACTGATAGAATAGTCATTAAAATTATGTTCGGGACCAGATACTTACCAACACGATCTAACACTCCATCATAAATACGGTAGCTTAGACCATTTGGAAATGTGACTTGTGCCTGGGGGTGACTTTGTACCATGAGCACATGTAGAGCCTACATAGCTCAGCTAATAAAGCAGATTTAGTTGCCTTTTAAACTGCAAGAAGGAAGTTTCTCCTCCTCCTTTCTCCTCTCAACTCAAGGAGGAGAGAACTGTCCATTCCCTCTGCAGGTCTCCAAACTCAGAGCTGCGATGAACTTCAAGACACCAAGAAGAGCCATTTAAGTCTTTCTGCTGAGCTATTTTATTTTCAACATATATGGGTGTACCAACCTGGGAAAGAATTGTTTACAAATACTTTGCAATAATGTGGAGAACGCTTAGCCATGGTTTTAAATTAGAAGAAAAATCTCAAGAAGATTAAATATATATGCATAGGCAAAAAAGTCCGGAAGAAATTTTGCAGAAATGGAAACAGTGGCTTGGACTGAGGAGATTTTACATGTTTATTATTGTCTTTTGTATCCTCCACCTTGCCCACCCCCCCGGCCAGGTTCTACACTGAAGATGTATTACTGTCAAAATCAGAAAAATGTGAATGTTTAAAAATATTTTTAAATTTTAATTTAAATTGGTCAAAAGGATCCTCTGTTTTTCTAGAATCCCATAAGTTAAGGGATGTTTCAGGTGCATTTACTCCTATCCGTAGGTCCATTAACAACAGTGTATAATTGGGAATGATATATAAACAAAAGGGAAAATGTCACTAGAAACCTTTGCCAAGTTAAAATTAGCCCCTAAAGTAACCATTTGATGAGTACTGTTCTGAAGGGCTCCACTGCTTCTTCGAAGTTCTGATCTCACCTCAAATTTTCCTCCCCATAATCCCTATGTTGATGCCCTGGCATCGGCCAGACCACCTTGCCGGCACTTTCTTCCCACCACGGAGGGCCAGACACGTGAGCACAGCGAGATCTAATGGCTGCCTAGTGGGGAGTTCGGAACATCTACGTTCTATTTTCAGTCACAAAGTACTGAGGAATCCCCCCAAGAGGTCTAACGTGAAAGACAACTGAATTTATTTAAGCCCATTACTGCTTGCTTGATAGGCCTTAAGAAATTCCAAATACGAAAGAGATCACACTCATTAAAACACAACATGACGCTCTGTGAAAAACACACATATGGTTATTATTTGAAGTCTGAAAAGCCTGAATATCCTTTGATGTGTAAACGTGTCCTTTTTGATTCTCGGAAAAATAGTGGTTTCTAGATCAAAACCACAGATGGAAACTCTCTCAGTGGGTAAAAATCACCTGAAGATACAGTTGATAGACTCCATTAAGGGGATGAGATTAAATACATGAACACAAAACATTTAAACACATCTACATGAACAAGACAATCTCATAATTACTCTTCAAAATGTAGTAAGCCCATAAAAATGGGGGAAGACCCTCCTTTAAATATTTTTTCACTCCTAGTTATACAATAGTCATCATGAAAGTAGTAATTTTGTTCCACTTATTTAAAACTGGTGACCCTTTATAAACTATACACAGCTGTCATCAAGAATCTATTTGGGGGGCACCTGGGTGGCTCAGTCGGCTAATCATCTGCCTTCGGCTCAGGTCACGATCCCAGGGTCCTGGGATTGAGCCCCGCATTGGGCTCCCTGCTCAATGGGGAGTCTGCTTCTCCCTCTGCCTCTCTCCCCAGCTTGTGCTCTCTCTCTCTCTCACAGACTCTCTCTCTCTCAAGTAAATAAATAAAATCTTAAAAAAAAAAAAGAATCTATTTAGGAAAAATATTAGTTCAGAATCAGCAGGGTTATAGTAAAAATCCTTGAGAACAGGGATTATGCACTAAATTTTATGGTTACCTCTAACTAACTAAACTACTGCTGAGATGTTATCGATGAAATTAATTGTGAAATTGTAAAATTCATTTTCTTCTCTGTTATTTACATGGACCCTTAACTCCCATCCTTAGGCCTTTAGTTTAGATTTGTTTTACAGTACTTTTCTCTCTGTATTTATATGTATACACACACACACACACTTTTTAAGTTTATTTATTTATTTTTTTAGTGATTCCTACACCCAGCGTGGGGCTTGAACCCATGACCCAGAGATCAAGAGTCACACGCACTTCTGAATGAGCCAGTCAGGTGTCCTTCTTTCTGTATCTGAGATGCACCAATATGTTAGTTACTAAGTGCTAATGTTCCTGTCTCAGTCAATGTTATTTGGAGGCAGGTAACAAAACCCTACTCAAACTTTTTGCTTGGGCAAAAAGAGACTTTACAAGTCATACAAGTTCCTCCTGGAAACCAAAGAACCCAAAATTCATCGGGAGATCATTGCTCCGGCTTTCTCCATCTCTGAGGCCACCTGGTCTCCCATTTTTGCTTCTCTTGGCACATCTGCTGCATTCTCATCAATTTGCAGTGTAGCCTTCTCTACGTTTCCGTACACAGCAGGGACTGTCACTGTCTCATAGCCCTGAGTTTCCTTATCCCCCACTTCTAGGAACAAGCAAAGATCCCTGGTTCAAATCAGCATAGCTGGGGAGTGAGGTCACATAGAACACAGCCAGCCCAGTGCTTTCTAAATTTATTTGAACACAGAACATTATCCACCCACAGTCTCTGACTTTGGGGAAGGATGTTGCGGGGCACACCTGTTCACATCCTCCAAAACAGAATCCCTCAAGATGTGAGTTTGGGATCTTCTAACTGAATTTACAATTTTTATATTGGGCGTGAGCAAACTTAGCCCAAAGGAGACAAAATAACTTGCTTAAATTACCAAAATATGATTTAGGGCTGACATGTTACTCATCCCTTCAGTCCAACCTGGACACCAAGAAAAAGTATAATGGTGACCTGGGCCAAAAGTAAAGAGTAGAAGTTAACTAGTTCCTTCCCCTTTCCTCATCTGGTTTATAAATTAAGGCTTTTTATCACAAGCAAGACTGTATTGGTTTCCCAAGCCTGCCATAACAAGTTGATACACGCTTGGAGGCTTAAAGCAACAGAAATTTATTTGCTCACAGCTCTGGAAGACAGAAGTTCAAAATCATGCTGTCCAGAAGGCCATGCTCCCTCTGAAAGCCCTGGGGGCAACTCCTTCCTTGCCTCTTCCAGTTTCTGGTGGCTCCAGGAGTTTTGGGGACTGTGTCTGCCTAACTCCAGTCTCTGCTTCAGTCTTCCCACGGTATTCTCCTTCTGTCTTCTCTTCTGTTTCTTGTAAGGACACTTGTCATTGGCTTTAGGGCCACCCAGATAATTTCACCTCAAGACCCATAATTACATCTGAAAAGGCCCTTTATTCAAATAAGTTCACACTCAAAGGTTACAGGGGTGAAAACATGGACATATCTTTTGGGGGCCACCATTCAGATCACAAAAAGGCCTTATAAGGTATCATAAGGTACTCGAAAACATCAAGAGGATGCAAGAGGGAAGGGAGAAAAGGGTAATGATTTGGGATTTTTCTTTTTGAAATTGTAGGCTGCAGAATTGAGAAACAAAGTGTAATAGAATTTCAAGAGTATGCAGTATCGCACATTCCAGGTTATAAAATTTACATTCCTAGATATTCCCTCATACATTCATTCATCTAACCTTTGGGCCATCTGATAGGCCATACCCATCATATGTGTGTGGTGGTATTTTTTGTTTGTAAAAAACCTTTACTACCAAAAAATTGTTTGATAGATGAGACAATTCGCATCATATGAATTTTGCTCCACTCTCATAAAAATCGTCCTTTTAAAGGCTTCATCAAATTTCCCCTGGTGCTTCTCAATCCTTTGGTATTTAAATCCTGGAAGAATCTGTTGGGACACCGGTGTTTAACTGAAAAGGATGGTTGAGTGCCGACCGGCATTTTTAGAGGTCAGTTCATTAGTGACTGTTTTCATCCAATCACTTGCTTCTATCCACACACTTGTGTTTGCAGAGTTTTGGAGAATGAATAATCTGACAAAAGAGCTCCTACTGACAAATGAGAAATGTGTCAAACAAGGAAGAGGAACAGGAATTGTTCTGTTTGCTCTGGGGCGGAGCAGACTTGAGCTGGGGTTAGATAAGAGAGCATGACCGCTGTACAGTTCCTTACTCAGTACGTGGCAATTCTTAAGTTGAATTAAATGGTAAGACTCATATGGCAAGAAGCATTAGATCTATTTTAATGACGCTACAAGAAAACATCCTAGAAGTTGAAAGTACAGAGAGCCAAATTTTTTCCCACTGTAAAGGGTTTCCGATCATTAGAATTGTCCATAAGTGAAAAAGATCATCATGCAGAGTAGTAAGACATTCACCCTTAGAAATTTTTCAACCCAACCTCCGTGACTCTAGGCACATCATCAGTGTCCTTGCATTGATTTGGGGTATGAGAGAGTATAGGGTGGAGAGGCTGTTGGTTTAAAACTGTAAACTTTGGGGGCGCCTGCGTGGCGCAGTCATTAAGCGTCTGCCTTCGGCTCAGGGCGTGATCCTGGCGTTCTGGAATCGAGCCCCACATCAGGCTTCTCCGCTGGGAGCCTGCTTCTCCCTCTCCCACTCCCCCTGCTTGTGTTCCCTCTCTGGCTGGCTGTCTCTCTCTGTCAAATAAATAAAAAAAAAAAAATCTTAAAAAAAAAAAAAAAAGAAGCCCTTTTCTTTAAAAAAAAAAAAAACTGCAAACTTTGGATTAGGACAATGTGCCATAAAGTAGGTCAATTCAAGCCTGGAAAAAGAGATCCTTTCTCTTATGCAGTTTCTAAAGCAGCACCATCCAACAAAAGAATAATACAAGTCAGAAGATAATTAAAAATTTTCTAGTTGTCACATTAAAAATGTGAAAACTGGTGCAATTAGTATTCCTAATATATTTTAACACAATATATCTAAAATATTACCACTTAAACATGTAACCAATGTTAAAAATCATCAGATATTTTACATCGTTTTTTCATAACAAGTCTTTGAAATCCAGTGTATATTTACGTTTTTGAACTAACCGCATTTCAAGTGTTCAATAGCCACAGGGGGCAAGTGGTTACCATATTGAACAGCACAGTTCTGCAATATGCCATTAATGAAAGCACAAATTAGATTTCTGGGAATTAAAAAAAAAAAGAATCAACTTCATAAGTGCACAAAAATGGTTTCTAAAATCCAGGTCCCCTGGCGTACTGGAGGAATGCAAGTGATAGGAAACCACTTCTGTTTAACTGGTCTACATTCACACTTCCTTTGGTGACTCCTCTCATACTTTCCCTGCTTTGTCACCAAAACCTAATATTAAGTAAATTAAATAACTTTGCAAAGCACTGTTTTCTTAGAAACTTCTAACAGTCTCCACCTCAAAAAAAAAAAAAAAAAAGAGAGAGAGAGAGAGAGAATGGTAAATAACAACCCTCTAATACTTTTATGTTAATCCTATTATATTTCATTCTTTTATTCCAGGAGCAACTGCAATTACTGATACGTAGTCCCCCTTGTCCGTGGTTTCACCTTTTGCAGTTTCAGTCACCTGTGGTCAACCAGTGTCCAGAGCAGAGGATCCTTCTTCTGTCATGTGGTCAAAAGGTCAACGATAGCCTAACAGTAGGTCACAATGCCTGGGTCACTCCCCTCCCTTCCTCTCATGGCATAGACGTTTTATCCTCTCACATCACAAAAAGAAGGGTGAGTACACTACAATAAGATATTTTGAGAGAGAGAAAGAGGGAGACTATGTTCACACAGCTTTTATTACAGTATATTGTTATAATTGTTCTATTTTATTACTATTGTTTTAAATCTTTTACTGTGCCTAATCTACAAATCAAACTTTATCACAGGTATGTATGTACAGTAAAAACAGTATATAGGGACTCCTGGGTGGCTCAGTTGGTGAAGCATCTGCGTTTGGCTCAGATCATGATCCCAGGGTCCTGAGCTCGAGTCTCACATCGGGCTCCCTGCTCAGAGGGGAATCTGCTTCTCCTTCTTTCTCGGCCCCTCCCCCTGCTCGTGCTCTCTCTCTCTCTCTCTCTCTCTCTCTCACACACACACACACACACACACACACACACAAATAGATAAAATCTTAAAAAGAAAAGAAAAGAAAAAGCAGTATATATGGGTTTGGTCCTATCCAGGTTTTCAGGCATCCACTGGAGGTCTTGGAGCATATCCCCCATGGATATGAGGGAACTCTAGTGCAGCTTTCACTGTTTACTAGTTGTGCCTTATCACCATGGTATTTAAGTACTCTCAAGGGAAGATGCCTTGCAGTATTTCCAGTAACAGAGTACTCTGTGCATCTTATAGAGAGGAGAAAGGATAAGGAGAGTCATACAGATAAACTGGGCTACCTCCATATCTATAAAATTTCCCCAAAGCTTGGTCAAAATAATGACATTTTTAAACACTTCTCCAAGGAGAGCCGATTATTTATTTACAGCATTTAGGAATTTGATAAGCTATATGCCATAAGCAAAATTAAAAGTAAAATGGAACAGATTTTTTTCAGTGAACCCATTTTAGGAATCCATAGACATTTCAAAAACTCGTATTTGCATCTTCAGTTTAAGTATGCTCATGACTGTAAAAACACCAAAGCAGAGTTTGGCATAGACTGCCAAGTATCTCCCAGTATTTGTTATTCTTGTCTCCTTTCTAGTTGTCCAATCTCTTGAGTTTAAGCTGGGCACATGGCTGCCCAGTTAGAGATAAAAAACATCTCAGCCCTTTTTGTAGCCAGGTGTCTTCAGTTGATGAATTCCTTTCCAATGAGATGTGAACATAGGTGACATATGCACCTTCCTGGTCACATCCTTTATAAAGGCAACTGCCCCTCCTCCTCTCTCTCTTTCCCATCCAGGCCAGCTGGAAGGTTTATGTGATGCTGGTAAACCAGCTTCTACTATAGAGAAGCCTACCAGGGGAAGGAATAGCAACCTGTTTCTGGATGACGTCATGGAGTAGAATTGGCCATCCATCCTGAATCACTCACCTGCTTCTGAATGTTATCTGGAAGAGAAACAACTTTCTATCCTGTACAAATCGTTGTATGTGGGATCTCTTTCTTGCAGGACCTTGGCTTATACCTTAACTCATAAAACGGTTTAACATCATTATCACTATATTTGTACTATATTCAGAACTTCTGTCTCTTACTTTCAACCATCTTTATATATAAGAATATGTCCTTGAAAGACACAGGGACTTGGGGCGCCTGAGTGGTTCAGTCGTTAAGCGTCTGCCTTTGGCTCAGGGCGTGATCCCAGAGTCCTGGGATTGAGCCCCACATCAGGCTCCCTGCTCAGCGGGAAGCCTGCCTCTTCCTCTCCCACTCCCCCTGCTTGTGTTCCCTCTTTCACTGGCTGTGTCTCTCTCTGTGTCAAATAAATAAATAAAATCTTAAAAAAAAAAAAAAAGAAACTCTTAAAAAAAAAAAGACACAGGGACTTGTTTGTTTTTAACCTGAAAAAAGGCCCTATGACTACTTCCTTGGGAGGACTGTCAGTATTAAATGATACAATATAGTATTTATGAAATCTTCATAAACTTAAAAGGTTTGCAAGTAAAAAGTCATTATGTTAATCTCGAGTTAGCAATCCATGATCGTAGAGGGTTAATGATATTTCCACAAACATTTAGCCAGCTACTGTGGCCCACCTCCCAGGTGACACAATGCAGTCAACATGGACATGCTTCCAGAATAACTGTTGTTTTGGGTACTGTAAGTTAGGAGGAGGAGGGCACCGAAGTATACGGAGACACAGATCTATTCAGTTACTCCTTGGAAGTTGCTGCTTACCTTACCTGTGTATTAAGCTGGTTCTAGTTATTTGGGAGATTGATTCAGTTCATCATTTAAAAGGGACTTTATAAAATGACCTAATAAAGTGCTACTGTCTAATTGCATATGTCTTTCATATGTTGATTTAAAGGCAAACCTAATAAAATCTGCCATTGGCATAGAATTTGATTAATTTTACTTCACTCCTCTCAAATTATTTAATGGAAATAATTTTTCTGTAAACATTTACTGAATATCCCCTGCAACAGAACCCATCTTAAGGGAATTTGCAAGTAAGATAAGGACCTTTCAGTCCTATGTCATTTGGCCTTTCTGCAACATGGGGCACTATCGGCTTCTCCTACCTTCAAACACTCTCATCCTTTGACTTGAGTGTCTCATCCCTAGTTTGCTTTCAAATTTTCTGGCTTTCCTTTCTTTGCTATTCTTCTTCCACTTCTTATTTTGGAGATTCCCCAACGTTCCTTCCTGAGCCTTCTCTTTTCCCCTATTGTTCTTAGCCTTTCTGGAGTCATGAACCTCTTGGAGATTGTGCTGAAATCCATTCTAGGGGGAGGACTTGTTGTGTGTAATTATAGGATTATGCAGACGTACTGAACAACTGGTAGACTCTCAAATGGTCCTTACCCCTGAGGTTAAGAACAGCTTTTCCATGGCTTTAACTGCCACCCATGGTGCTTAATGACTCTCTTTTCTATTTAGCCCGAATCTCTCTCTCTCTCCATCTCCAGACCCACACATCTGGCTGCTTATTTTATTCCTCATTGGGATGTCAAACAGGAACCTTCCGCTCAAACTCATCATGCCCCAAATGAACTCATCATCTATCCCCCCTTCTCCTCAACTGTCCTTCATCCTATGGTTTCCATTTTGGTGAGTGACACCACATTCCAATAAATTGTTCAAATCATAAAGAAATAAAATCCAGATTACTACTTCTGAAAAAATGTTTGTTAAATGACTAAATTAATGAATGAATGGAAGGGTATATCAAGTATGATGAAGACAACGGAGAATAACTATTGAGAATGATAGAGCTATGTTCCAATGTGCACTAAAGTGCTAAAGGCTGGTTTAATTAAGTAGTCTTCAAACAAATTAAGATGTATTTATTAAGTACCTATTAGTACTAGGCACTGATTTTATTAAGGATTAGACTTTAATGATACTTTCAGGGAAATGAGGAACATGGTTTGTCAGAAAAGAGTAGTCATAGTATATTAAGTGGGATAAATTTTTTCTGATGTTCAATTAATTTTACTTTATGACCAAGAAATGCTGAATTATTAATAGCTTCCCTAATTCTTTCTAATTAGTAATAGCTCTCTAATTCTTCTCTAATTAATAATAGCTGCTCTTTGTTATGCCTTCAAAGATTTCATCATAGTTTAGACACAGTAGCTATTATAATGGATACTCAAGAAGATGGGACATTCCTTGGATTTTCAGGCCATAAAATTTGGCAGCTTTCCTTCCCTGAATTCCCATAGATCTTTATTTGCTTTTCTCTGATGGTACTTATTTTCATTTCATGATTTGTGCGTGTATCCTACCTCTTATCATAGAGATCCCCCCCGCCCCTCGCAGACTCTGTGCATACTCAATTTTGTGCCTTATATCTGGAAGGAGAATAGTAAATACTTTTTTTGAATGTTTTTCAATATCAAAGAAGCTCATTTAAAGGTAACATCAGGGGCCCCTGGGTGGTTCAGTCAGTTAACATCTAACTCTTGATTTTGGCTGAGGTCTTGATCTCAGGGTTGTGAGATTGAGCCCTGCGTTGGGCTCCACACTGAGCATGGAGACTGCTTGGATTCTATCTCTCCCTTCCCCTCTGTCCCTACCCCTGCTCACACTCCCTTTCTCTAAAAAAAAAAAAAATTAAAAAATAAAGGTAACATCAAATAAGTCCTATAAGTCAAGTAAATTGTGTTGTAAGTGATATTAAGAAGTTTGTGATGTTTTCCAATATGAGGGCAGCATACTGAACATTTAAGTAAGTTATAGATTTTTGTTTTGTACTTTAACACAGACAGGAACATGCTAACCCATCTTTTTTTTTTTATGTTTTTATATATTTATTTGAGAGAGAGAACACGCAAGCCAAGGGGTGGGCAGGGGAAGGGCAGAGGGAGAGGCAGAAACTGACTCCCTGCTGAGCAGGGAGCCTGATGTACGGCTCAGTCCCCAGACCCTGGGATCATGACCTGAGCCGAAGGCAGAGGCTTAACAGACTGAGCCACCCAGGTGTCCCCATGTTAACCCACCTTAGAAAGTAATTTATCAGGCAAGGTATTGGCTGGTTGGACACAGCCTCGAGGGCCAGATGGTGTGGGTTCAGACCCGGCTTTGTCATTCAGTGGCTAGAAGGCAGAGGACCCCTTGGTGCCTCACATCCCCCTCTGGAAAATGAGGACCCTAATAGGACTTACTTCCCAGAATTTTTAAAAGGATAAAAAATAATGTATACACATAAAGCACCCAGAATGGTGTTAGAACTCATTAGACACTAGCCATCATTTTCTTAAAATCCTAACAAGAAGAAAGGGGGGCCATGATCATTTATTAGATTAGGAAGGAAAGGAATTTTCTACTTTGGAAAATGTGATATACATAACATCTCTCTTATTTTCCCAGCTCAAAACATTCTCATGACTCCCACCTTGTCCGTGACACCACAAATACCTAGAAGGTATTTTTAAGATGTAGGTAAGAGCTGAAGCACATTTTATTATAAATCAAATAGGTGTTAAGTTTCACATGAATTATATTTTGTCCATTTTAGCGTTCCCTACTCAAAAGACCTATTTGCCTTCCTAGACCACAGCAACTGATTTTACCATGTGTTCGTCTCCTTCTGGCACACTCCCCATCCTGTCCCCAGTAAAAAGCTTTCTCGAATTTAAAGAAAAAGACTGGATCTAACCAAATCGAAGGCACAATGCAAGGAATTAACCAGAAAATTCCAGGTTGTCTAGGTGGAGTTGCTGGTCTCCTCAAATGTTCTCACTATGCCATTGCTGCCAGTTACTGCTGAGGGCCCACCTTTGGCAAGGTCTCGGGCAATGTCAGAGGTGGCAGGAGAGGGTGGCTGCAGCTTAAGCTTGGTGCAGAAGCTCCAAAGAGTAGTAAAATTCAGAGAGAGGACCATGCAAAACATCAGAATAAGAGCCTCTGATAGTCAACCCATCATGGAATGATGAGTGACAGACGGCTGCCTTTACAAGAACACTTCTTAGTCCCGGAAGCCTGTTCCCTACGGGGTCACATGGCTATGTGTCTCTGCCATGGTGAACCTCATACAAGAAAAGGCCAGCATTGTTCAGCCTACATCTACTGGCAGCCGTCTATCATTTCGGGAAAAGGTCATGGCAGTGATAAGGGATTTTGGTTTTTCCTGAAAAAAGAATGCTCTTTGAGTAAATTTTCAGTGCATCCTAGAGAAGTGCTTTTCAGTTCCCACAACTGACTGATAAATTTAACTCTACACCAAAGGTGTGATTTTTATATTATGCCCAAAGTGGTCAAATTTGGGTGCAAAAATTGTTTATACCCTTAGTGTCTCAGAGTAAGTATAAATGGAAACAAGACAAAACAGACAGACACCAAATTTAGTCAATATGAATATTCTTGGACAGAATATGGTTGGACATATAGCTTAATATCAGTATTCGTCTTATTCTTCTTCCTATAATTTTCATTGCATTCTGTAATCAATTACTTCAGTCTGTCCAATTTCTTGGTGACTCATTATTACATTTTTCTTAGTAAAGGAGGAGACTTGTATTTCCTGTTAGCAGGACTTTCTTTTCTTGAATTTGTGCCACCTAATTATACTGTTCTTTCTTCCTTTTATTCAAAACAGTGTGGTGGAGCAAGAAGCCGGGCCAGAACTTGCTGCGGTGTGTTCATATATCTGTTAGAATCTGACGGAGGTTGGGGACAAGGTCCTTGGACTTTGGAGGTGATGTAATGTAATTTGGGTGATCATATGTTGTTTGAATTGGGACATTTTTGAAAATGAAAGGGGGTACTATTCAGATAAGACAACAGGACAGTGTAAATCAAGGCTATCACAGGCAAAACCAGAATTCACGGTCGTCCTACTACGGTAGAAATGATCTGGACTTCTATCCAAATCTTGATTGTACCGTTTTCCTGCTTTGACTTGTGCAAAGTGATACAACCTCTCGGAACTTCATTTTCTATATCTGTAAAAGAAGGATAACAATTTCCACATGCTGAGAGTGGGGGAGGTGCCTGACATATTGCATATCCTTTGTAAATATTATCATGACGATGTTTGCCACGTATACCTTAAAATTCTGCAATGTAGATGGTATGAGATTATAAATGAATGAGGTTAAGGTACACTAGAGGTACAGTCAGGATTTCCCGCTCCAACACAGCAGCGAGCGGTCTCATCGGGATGTAGATACCACAGGCACATCTCTCCTTCTTTTCTGAATTCAGACTGAAGATTGTGCTATTTAATATAACAAATGTCAAAAATGAATTTTTCATTGTTGGAATTAGTGTTTTGCTAGTCCTCATAATGGATATTAGAACTAGGCTCTCATTGATAGAATTTATGATTTCCAGGGTGTGTGGACTGGCTAACATATTTTGGAGGTACTCCCATGCGTGCATGAACACATTTTTAAGAAGCTAGACCATTAGGGATCGTGTGTGGGATGGAGGTCTTCCAACTGTTTGGTGCTTACCGTGAGAGTGACAGGATCCTGGCTCTGGAATATTGTTCATCTGCCTTCAGCGAACCTTTCATGCAAGGTCATGATTACAGTTCTCAAATGCAAAGAGACCAGGCACTTCATCAAACTCACAGAACAGGTGGTACGTGTTACCTGTTTCGGCTTGCTAGCAAATGTTTTTTTAATACATGTCTGTATGTATGACATAAATTGGCCTGAGATTTAGTTTAATAATAAAAACTGGTTATGAGGTGTTGAAGAATAGTTCATTTTCATCCCAATTCCTACAGTGGCTGCTAACACTATTTACCAAAAAATAAGCCAGTCATTTTGCATGATTAAAATATTTGCAACAGTTATTTCTCTGTTTACCCATTACTGTGATTCTACATCTGGAACTTCTGCCCACCTCTGTTGGCCATCTGGAATGATAAAAACAAAACAAAGCAAAAAATCCCAAATCTTAGAGAAATTGACTTGCATGAGAATGGAAAATGGCAGATCCCGGTGTAGAACTCAAATCGTGTCCCATTTGAAATTCAGTGCTCAAGAATGGGTACAAAGCAAATGAGAGAGAGTGTGTGTTGTGTGTGTGTGTGTGTGTGTGTGTGTGTGTGTGCATGCATGCACATACGTGCCTGTGCCAGATGAAGAGAAAGAGTAGAAGGAAAGTGAAATGATATGAGGTGTCATAGAGGAAAACCAGAAAAACACATTAGACAATATGCGGGGTGCTCTGGCAACCCAAAGAAGGAACTAAAATCAAGTGGAAGCCCCCAGAGAAGGGCTAGGAAGACTCTGAAGTTAGTATTTGCTTAAGAGCTAGTTATTTTTTAAAATATTTTATTTATTTATGTATTTGAGAGAGAGTGTGAGAGCATGCTCACACAAGTCAGGGGAGGAGGGTGGAGGGGCAGGGGGCAGGGGACAGAGGGAGAAGCAGACTCCCCACTGAGTGTGGAGCCCCCCTTGGGGCTTGATCCCACGACCCTGGGATCATGATTTGAGCAGAAGGCAGATGCTTAACGACTGAGCCACCCAGGTGCCCCAAGAGCTAGTTCTCTAAATAATAATAATAAGGTCTATTAATCATTAGCAGTGGACAAACAATAGTACATTTCCATGCACAATGCAGACGTGCTTGCCTCATTGCTTGGTGCCATGAAAAATGTGGTCAAGAGGGTAATGGTATCTAAAACCACATCTCTCAAAGTTTTTTTTTTTTTTTTAAAGATTTTATTTATTTATTTGACAGAGATAGAGACAGCCAGCAAGAGAGGGAACACAAGCAGGGGGAGTGGGAGAGGAAGAAGCAGGCCCACAGCAGAGGAGCCTGACATGGGCTCGATCCCACAATGCCGGGATCACGCCCTGAGCCGAAGGCAGACGCTTAAACCGCTGTGCCACCCGCGCCCCACATCTCTCAAAGTTTTAAGTACAATTGTGCATTGGAGATTGTATAGTGATTTTAAAATACCACAAAGAAATTTATCTACAAAGAAACTATTCTATTTTTTATACATGATAAATTTTCCCTTCCCTTGACATATCACCTAAAATACTAAACACTCTACTTGTAAAAAAAGAAAAACAAAAAAATCAAGAAACAAAAACCCAACAGAAAAAAAGCACAAAAATCTCACAATGCATTTGGAGAAGTACTATTTTCATACAACTTTAAGCTGGAGAAGAAAGCCAGGAAGTAGCTAATTTTAAATATTTAAGAACTGTCAACATTTATTTCAATGGAGAGCAAGCCTCTGAGGTTAACAAATGACAAGGTTTGACAAATTTGGATCACTCCGTCTGAGGATTATGGGATAAGAGAAAGCAAGCCTGGAAAGACAGTATTAGGTGTGTATAAACTTTCTACGTGTGTATCTATATATGCAAATGGAGTTTCTCCAAAGTAAGAATGTCAGATTTGGATAATGAGTAAAATCTGCATCACTACAGAAATAGCTAATTTTTAAAAAAACTTTATTTCTTTATTTGTCAGAGAGAGACAGAGAGGGAGAGAGCACAAGCTGGGGGAGGAGGGCAGCAGGCAGAGGGAGAAGAGGGCTCCCCTCTGAGTAAAGAGCCTGATGCAGGACTCGATCCCATCATGACCTGAGCGGGAGGCAGACGCTTAAACGACTGAGCCACCCAGGTGTCCCAGAAATAGCTGATTTTTAATCCTTGAGTGTCAGAATACTGAGATGCTTTTTGACCTATTCAACTGGGCCTCTTTCACTTTGATTCTCAGTTTCATATATAATTAAATCAGCCTGTACAATTATCTTTTAAATCCCACGGAGATTTGGGAGATTGGAAGTAAAATGCACCTTTGTGAAAACAAAGTAAAAAACTGAGCAAAGTCACACCAAAAACTGAAAAGATTTCCGATAAGTCGATTCCACGTCTCTAAGTTCAAATGGCTTGCAGATGAGGCCACTTTCAATTCTAAGAGGGGAGAAAAGTACCTTGCGTTTGTGTGTATGTTTACTCTGAAGCGTGGCTGAAGTTCTACAGCTTACGCAAGGTCTCTGTGCCAGGAACCAGGCATGGATTCCAAAGTCTCTTGGGTTGCAGGTGTAGGAGAGCTACATTTTTGGACAGGGAGCCTGCAGTAGCACGATGTGGCCCGGAAGCTGAGGAAGAGGACAAGATTCAGGGCTGAGTAGAATCATAGTCCTGTGGGAACAGCTGCACGTACCCCCGAATCCAAAGTTCTCAACAACGGCGACTTTTCCTTTGCACTCCATAATGACCAGAATATCAATAGCTACTTTATTGAGCTCTTTCAAACGGTGCTAAATATTTTACCCACATCATCTCCCCACTTCCACAATGTCCCTAAGGAGGAAGGTTTTACACCAATTAAACCATTTAATCTTTTTTTAAGATTCTATTTATTTGAGAGAGAAAGCACAGGTGAGAGAGAGAGAGAAGAGAGAAGCAGAGAGAGAGGGAGAAGCAGCCTCCCCTCTGAGCAGGGAGTCCAACGCAGCTGATCCCAGGACCCAGGATCAGGACCTGAGCTGAAGGCAGGTGTTAGACCAACTGAGCCACCCATGCGCTGCAGCCATTTATCCTTCTAAAAAATGCTCTGAGGCAGGAACTATTCTTATTCTCATTTTATAGATGAGGAAACTGCGGCACAGAGAAATTCGGTAATTTGCTTAAGATGACATGGCAGTAGTAGAGCAGAGCCATTGTTCTTGGTCACTGCGTGACGTCAGCACCCTTCAAATGTGGAGTGCTGCAGACTTAAACCCCTGGGGCCAGACTGAAATACAAAGTGGGAGCTGTGTTGGTAATGCAGAGTGGGGATTTAGGAGAGAGGCCAAGGGCAAGATGCACTTGCTTGGAAAGGGCCCTGTCACTTGGCTTTGTTTCTGATACGTGGGAGTAAGTGGAAAATGGCTACAAAACGAGACACCCAGCCACAAGACTGAGTTAACATGAAACATGACACAGCAGCAAAATCTCTTATCTAAGAGAGCTGCGGCAGGTGTCATGGAGAGAAGTCAGATAATAATCCAAAGGTGAAGTGATTTTTAAGATCTTGAATCGTGATTAAAGAGGTAGGAAAAGGCCCAGGGACATCTTTAGCAGCAGTGAATCTTCTGTATTTCCCATTCTCTTTCTTGGAATTTGGCTAAGTCAGACAGCCCAGCCTGAAGTCAGCCCACGACATTAACAATCTTCTTCATGAAATTGTCTTTCTAGGGCCTGAAAGTCCATAGTTGTGCATGTAGAATAGGTACTGTCTGTATTTAACATTTGTAAGATCGGGTTCTCAAGAAGTGTTCTGCAAATTCCATCCACTATCAAATAATGGGAAAAACAATTTGAAGAACGGCAACATCACTACTCTCGAATTCCACACTAGAGTGTTAGGAGTAATTAGATCTGTTGTACTGAAGAATTCAAGTCATTTAGGGGCAACTGCTCCTGTAACGGTCAGTCTCACACAGCTGCGTGCGGCCTCCTGGAACTAGTTCCCAGCCACCATATTGAAGTGGAGACCCTCCCTTGTGTTTGTGAATCCACGTGATTCTGACCAGGGCTCCTACCACTCCCTAAGTCCTGATCCATCCAAGGAGAAAAGTAAAGAGAACACCAGGTGAGCATACATATTTACATAAGCTACAAGGTTGTGCAAACAAACTCTTAACTGGTAAAAGGGCATTTTACAAATGGCTCTTATTTCTGACCATTTGCTTTGACAACTTTATTTTATTTATTTTTTCAATTCAAGTGCAATTAACACAGTGTTATATGAGTTTCAGGTATACATTTTAATGATTCAACGATTCCATACATTACTCAGTGCTCATCAAGATAAGTGTGCTCTTAATCCCTTTCCCCTATTGTATCCATCCCCCCCCACCCTGCCTGTGGTAAACACCAGTTTGTTCTTTATATTTCAGAATCTGGCTTTTTGTTTGTCTCTTTTTTTTCTTTGTTTGTTTTGTTTCTTAAATTTCACATGAGTGAAATCAAATGATAATTATCTTTCTCTGACTGACTTATTTCACTTAACATTATATCTTCTAGATCCATCCATGTTGCTGCAAATGGCAAGATTTCATTCTTTTTCATGGCTGAGTAATATTCCATTATATATATAAAATATACCACATTTTCTTTATCCATTTCTCTATGGATGGACACTTGGGCTTCCATATTTTGGCTATTGTAAATAATGTTGCAATAAACATAGTGGTGCATGTATCTTTTTGAATTAGTGTTTTCGCTTTCTTTGGATAGATATTTATCTAGTAATGGAATTACTGGATCATATGATATTTTTAATTTTTTGAGGAACCTCCATAATGTTTTCCACAGTGATTGCACTAGCTTTCATTCCCACCAACAGCTCCTTTCTCTCCCTATCCTTGCCAATACTTATTATTTCCCATCCTTTTTGAGTCTAGCTATTCTGACTGGTATGAGGTGATATCTCATTGTGGTTTTGATTTGCAGTTCCCTGATGACTGGTGATGTTTAGCACCTCTTCATGTACCTGTTGGCCATCTGTATGTCTTTTTTTGAAAAATGTCCATTCATGTCCTCTGCTCATTTTTAATTGGATTATTTGGTGTTAAATTGTGTAAGTTCTTTATATATTTTGGGGATTAACTCCTTATCAGATACACCAGTTACAAATGCTTCTCCCATTCACTAGGTTGTCTTTTGTTTTGTTGATGGCCTCCTTTGCTGTGCAAAAGCTTTTTATTTCTGTAGTGTAGTCATTTCTTACCATTTTTAATGGGCTTTGCACATCTAAAATCTTTTCCATATTGATTAAAAGTCCTTACCCTTATTCTCCTTAATGCTTTCCACCAGTGTTTTTCCACCAGTGTTTTTCCCCCTGTATAACACACCAAGGCTTCTCTTGTTTAACTCCTATATCCTTTTTTATCACTAAGTGTATAGGTAAATAATGAATGTAAATTGTTCCTAGTGTCCATAACTGGCCAATTAGCTAAGAATCTCGATTATTTCCATCATGGGGTTAAAATGGAATCTCTTTTGAAATGCACATTGTGAATATATTTTTCTTTCGCTTCCACAGGTCCCACCTTACATATGATAAGTTGCAATGCTTTTTAGGCCACACAAGCTTTTCTACTCACAGTTTTGCAGAGATTAGTGACAAATGGACTCAACCACTGGCTAGAAACTGAGTTTCAGTAAAGGTGGAAAAAAGTGCTTATCATTTAGCAAGTCAACAAAAGTATGTTTGTGTTCTCATAACAAACTTTTTAAATGTAGTGTTAGCCTGAAAACAAATAAATAAGCCAAAATGGGGGACGGAAAATGCTAAACATAAAATGCTAAACATTCTCCTACTTGAGAACATTGTTTGTTAATGATAGTTACTAGTAAATTTTTGACTTCTTATAAAGGAAATCAGGACGATAAAGAAAACTGAGTTACTGCCAATAATCTACTTCAAATAATTGACTTAACTACATTTCAATAAAACTGAAGATCATTGGCTATTTTTCTGTTTTCTTCTTCTTCTTTTTAAAGATTTTATTTATTTATTTGAGAGAGAAGCAGAGAGTGCCCAAAAGTGGGGAGGGGCAGAGGGAGAAGGACAAGCTGACTCCCTGCTGAGCGTGGAGCCCCACATGGTTTGACTGGGGTAGGGGGTCCTACGATGGCTGACCAGGGCCAACAATGGGCCCCGCATGGCTTGATCCCCGGACCCTGAGATCATGATCTAAGCCAAAGTCAGACACTTAACCGACTGAGCCACCCAGGTGCCCCTATTTTTCTATTTTCTATGTTCCTAGTTTTCAAATACTGGATGGTTGGTATTGACCTTTAACTTGTCATGTTCTCTATGCCAGAGCCAAGAACAATTCATAGGTATTATTTATTTAGCTAACTTCATCCTTAAAGCTGCCAAAGAGGATCCAGGATGGAACTGATAGGGTTGTACAGAAATGACCTCATGTGTTTTCACAGCCTCCATATAAGTAGATAAAGGGACTATATTAGTCCTTTTTCTATAGATAAGGAAACTGAAGGAATAAGGAAACAAGTACATTCAACACTTATTAAGCATCTATAACGGCAGAGGCACAGTGCGGAGTTTTGGAACATACACATAATCAAGCTGAAGTCTGTGCCCTCCAAACAGTCACAATCTAGTGGACATGGCTGACTGTGAAAAACACGATCATATACATAGAATACAATGAAAGAACAGGGGAGGGAACGGCTATAAGCTTTTGAAAGGGTTTCGTAGAGATGGAATCTGAACCAATATTTAATGGGTCAAGTGTTCTACAGACAAAGATGGTGGGATAGCAGAGGTAAGGGCAAAGGCATAGAAAGGTAGGACGTGAATTTGCCAGTTATCACATGAATCTGAGGGCGGGGCAGGGGTAGAAGGGAGATGACATGTTCAGAAGGTCTGTAGATCTCCTTAATGCCAACTCTGGCAGCAATGGGGTGAAAAGTAGGGTGGCAGGGAGGTATTAGGAGACAATTGCAATGGTTTAGGAAAGAGGTAATGAGGCTTGAACTGTGTGGAAGTGGGAGTGACAGCAGGTAGTGATAGCAGAAGTAAAATCTATATAATTTGGCAACTGAGCAGACATGGACCATGAAGGAGGAGGAGGAGTTGTTGAAGATGATTCAAACGCATTAATTTGAACCAGTGACCATACTACATTTGAGCTACCTTGGGCCAGAGAGAAGGGAATTTCTATTAGGAAGGTGGAAGGGGTCTAAAGATCAGGACAGATATGGATTTAGAAATGAACCACAGGCATATGATGGCTGAAGCCATATGAGTGGAAGAAATCACCAAAGAATAATGTACAAAGAGGAAAAAAGACAAAAAGAAAATCTTAAAATGCAGGGAACACCAGCGTTTTAAGAAAGTAGAGTTGGGGAGTGAAGGAAGGGTCACTGGTATCACAGGAACTGTCGGTCTGAGAGGGAAGCAGATGATGCAAGGTGACAGAAATCAAGGAAGAAAAGTTTCCAGAAATAGAGCTGAATGATGCTGAGAGGATCAGTATGGGATTTCCTGCGGTCACGGAGATCCCATCTGCACCTGAACTCCTCACCTACCTACCGAATCATCACACACACACAAAATGTGTTTTTTTCGAGAGGAACCTACTCCTCATTTTACCAATAGTTACTGTGGGACTCAGTGATCAAAATAAATCGCAAGTTCCAATTTTCTTCATTAAATTTTCTTTGCAGCTCACTCTACTCTCCTTAGTTGAGCTTTTTAGAGAGCTATTATTAATCAAGTACGTGTCCTCTTTAATCCTTGTGGATGCTGTTACATGCAAGGACTCCTGAGTCATAGGGGGTCGTTGGGCATCTTATCCAGCAGTGTGACGAGGACTTGTTATCCAACCTCTTCAGCCTTGGTTTCCTCATTTGCAAAATGGGAACGGCGGTACTTACTTAAGAGTTGAGAAGCGTGCACGCGAGAACGCAAGTAAAACTCTCAGCACATTGCGTCAAAGGTCAAGTCATTTTTGCTGTTACCGTTTTGTAATCTCCGAGAGCAGAAGACAACCCCAACACTAGTGCCTAAAGGGTGTAGCACGGAGCTGGGGACGTGTGAGCCTCATTCTGCCAGGCCTCGGGCAAGCGTCAAGCACAGGAAGAGGGATAAATATTTGACAGGTTCCCCGGGACTCTGCAACTGACAACCCCGGAGGAAGGACTGGCTGCAAGACGTAGCGGCAAGCGGCAAGCAGGATCTCAGGCACCGCCCGTGAGTCTCCGACGACCACACTTCCCAGGGTGCAGCGCGCCCATCCTGGGTGGAAATTTAACCAGGCGGAGTCGGATTGTGAGCCCGCCAGGGGAAGCAGTGCACGCTGGGACTTGTAGTCTTCGAGTCGCAAGTTCACTGGCCGGAGGCGGGCCGAAGCCTGAGGTCCCTCCCTAGTCCCGCCTTTTGTCCACGTCTCATTTCTCCCGACCAATGCCTTCTCCTTTCCCCGGAGCCAGCCCCTCTCCAATCCGGTCCCCATTGGGTCCTGAGCCTCAACGCCTTGGGCCCTACCCGGAAGTAGCGTTGGGGGAGGTGGTTTCCTAGACTACGACACCGGAAAGCTGGGGGAGGTGCTCGGGGCTGCTGAGGGCGGAGGGCGGTGGCAGCGCTGGCGCTGGGGACCGGCTCGGTGGTTTCGGGAAGCAGATCGGCGACGGCTGCCGCTCGCGGAGCTCCGCATCCCGCCCTCGGCACGGCTCACAGCCCCCTTGCCTCCAGCGTCCGGCAATGTGTCCCTCCGGCCGGGCGTAGCCGCTGCGCGTGCGCGGAACCGTGGGGCCATGAGCGAAGCCGGCGGCGGCCGGGGCTGTGGGTCCTCGGTCCCCCAGCGAGCGCCATGGAGCCTGGTGGCGGCGACGGCCGCGTTCTGCCTGGTGTCGGCCACGTCCGTGTGGACGGCGGGGGCCGCGCCCATGAGTAGGGAGGAGAGACAGAAGCTTGGGTAAGGATGCCTGGCAGCCTCGGGTGGGTTTGCTCAGGAGGCGGATCACAGGCGAGGTGCCTGTCATTGCGACCCGGGCGCACAGTGGCCTCTCCTGTCGCGATTGGGATGGCTGTTGCCCCGCGAGGACCCTGCCAGGAGGACAGGGTCCGGGAAGGTGGGGGCCGTCGCCTGCTGTGCGACCTCGGGGGACCGTCGGGGTGTCGCCTGGGCCGTCGGTGACATGTGCAGGCTCCTTGAGGCCATCCGCCGTGTGTCAACGCAGCTGCCATGTCAGTGGCCCGTGAAGGGGGCTACAGCTCGTGCCACTACGCGTCAGAGTCCTGCTGTTGTCTTTAGTCGGGGACATGGTTAGATTTCTCGCACAAGTGAGCTCCCAGCTGGGAAAATGTTGCTGATCTCACAGTAGTTAAGGAAATAGTCTTTACACCTGTTACGGAAAAGGGGGCGTTCGTTGGAATTTGAACTTTATACGTTTACCGTTTCCTTGCGATGTTTTCTTGCACGGCATTTTCTAATAGAACAATATTTAATGGTATTATTCAGAAGCCTCAATTAAGTATATCTGTTCACTTTACTCAAAGTAGTTTTACCAATTTCGAAAGTGTCATAAAATTCTCAGTTATATTTACAGTATTTCATTGGGAGTCAATATTCCTAATATATGCTAGGTCCCACAAATGAATAAGAAAAAAGCCAAGAACCAGTAAGAAAATGAGCAGAGCATGAAGAGTTAATTCACACAAGAGGAAATGCAAATGGTCAATAAACATGAAAAGTTACTCAACCTCTTAAATGTGAGAGATGCAGATTAAAACAATGAGATAGCTGTTTTTGCCATCAGATTAATAAGTACAGGGGCGCCTGGCTGGTTCAGTCAGTAGAGCCTATGACTCTTGATCTCAGGGTTGTAAATTCGAGCCCCATGTTGGGTGTAGAGATGACTTAAAAATAAAATCTTAAAAAAGAAAAGATTAGTAAGTACAAAACACAGAGTACTGACTAGCCGAAGTGTGAGAAAAGACTTGGTGGGAGTGTAAATTGCTGTAATGTACTGACAGGATCTCCTAAAATTTAAATTGTGTGTACTCTTTGATTCATTTTTCCATCTCAGGGAATCAATCCTACAGAAATAAAAGCACTGTTGATGTAGAGATAGGTGTACAAGGATGTGCATTTTGAAAGAATGGAACTGTTCTTGGAGCATCCGTATTACGGAATAATATTCAGACATTAGGGAGGAGGTAGATCATTGGAAGGCTATCCAGGATGTAATTGCCAAGACAAAAAAAAAATGGAAGTTGTAGGATAATATGTTTGGTGCCATCCCTCCTCCTCCTCCTCCTCCTCCTCCTCCTTTTTTTTTTTTTTTTATAGTTTTTTTTTTTTTTTTTTTTTTTTTATCCCATAATGCCGGGATCATGCCCTGAGCCGAAGGCAGACGCTTAACGACTGCACCACCCAGGTGCCCCTATCAGAACTATTCTTGAACTAACTTTATAGCCATACTTTACATACAATAAAATTCACTATTTTTAAATGTATAGGTCACTGAATTATGAAAAGTATGTATTTATGGGTAAATGGCACCACTGTTAAGATACATTACTAGCAATAAAACATGAAATTAAAATTTAAAAGTACCATATGCAACAGTATCCAAAACATGAAATATTTGGTGATGAATACAATTAAATATGTCAGTATTCAAAACCAGGTCTGTATGACCTCAGAGCCAATGTTCTCTTTGCTATGTTGCACTTCTTAAGACTTGGAAAGAGAAGCTTCAAGTCTGTTAAGGATGGAAAGTATCTTACTTGGCTACCACTCCTCTTTCCCCCCCTTTTTTTTTATTAAAAATTTTTATTTGAAGAAAAGTCATTAGTTAAGTCATTTTTGACCAAAGTTAATTTTTAACTGGAAAAGTTTAACCAAAGTGGCTTGAAATGTCAGCTTAAATTTTGAGAGTAAGAGTCTGGAGTTATAAACCACAAATACACAATTGCTTGACTGCTTTCCCCTTTGGGAATTTTCGGGAAACTGAACTCTGATTCATTAGGTTTACCTGTGCGATTTAAAAAAAAAAAAATCCAAATAATGATTTATGATAAAAAGCCTAAAATGCCCCATCCCTTTTCCTATCCCCCGAAACCAAACTGATGATAAAGACTGGAATTATCACAAGTTTTAAGCAGTTGCTCAGTTGCTTGCAGTTTGTAGTTTATGGAATGTTTTCCTTGGTCATATGTAGTCTTACCCTTCCTGGAATACATTGTTTTTTGCTTTTGTGATTTACATGTTACAGCAGTTGTTAATGTTATCTTTTCATTTAAAAAAAAGAAATATAAAGCAATCCAGTTTCTG
Source organism: Ailuropoda melanoleuca (assembly GCF_002007445.2). NCBI lineage: Eukaryota > Metazoa > Chordata > Mammalia > Carnivora > Ursidae > Ailuropoda > Ailuropoda melanoleuca. The sequence continues at coordinate 85,103,562 of NC_048225.1, forward strand.
TAGGACATTGACAGGCAATGTGTTTTAGAAAAAGCTGACTTATAAAAATTATTTTAAAATAATTAAAAAGACATAATTTTTGAACTATGGATCTGATTTCCAATACATTTCTGTTCACTTGTTGAATAGAAATAAAACCATCATAGAGACATTTTTTCTGTTTAATAGAGTAAGCTACCATTCTGTATTTAAATATGACTGTGAGGACTTACATGTTTAAGAGAAAGTGCTCAACTGGATATTAAATTATCTCCACTTTGAAGTATGTGTTGAGAAATTTGATGATCATGTGCTACAAAAATGTAAGGATTGGAAAATAATGTGTCCTCGTACACAATCTTGACTTATCCGTACTCATGGAAATTGAATGCTTATGAAGTTTGGGTTAACAAGTTAAGGCTTAGTCTACTAGGCACTGCCATTTCCAGTTAAAGGAATTCCTATTTCTTGGCAATAATCTTGTGTTGATTCTATTTCAGTGAAAGAAAAAAGAATTTCCATATTCCATTTATTGATATCAGTGCTTGAAAAGAAAATTTTAACATTGTTTTTGGTTGTTCATTAGTTAATTTGAGAGATATTTATCATCTTCAATGTAATAAATGTGTGGAAGAATTAAGATACTCCATAGTTTTCTGAGATAACTTGATCCATATTCTATCATATATGTACACATGTAAAGAATTAATGTTTTAGCAAAGTGACAAGATCTTGTTTATTATTTTAAAATGATTATTCATAAAAAGTTTGTCAGGACTTAATTTATTCAGTTTACAAGTTTGAATGTACTTGATTTTGCTGGTCATCATAGCCAGGATCTGGAAATTAGTTCTTTTCTGTCTGCTAGCTTTATTATTACTAGTATTTCATCATCCATGATTACAGTTTTTAAAATGACAACTGTAGTATAACAGGAAGTAAAATAAAATTATACCCAGGCATTTTCTCTAACACTTTCTTCAATTCTTGCTATTAGTGACTGGAACTTTGGGAACAATAGTAAGTGTTAATAGATTATTGAACTATTTTTCCCTTGCTAATTATTGAAATATTTGGCCTTGTCTAACCATAACATTAACTTTGTAGTTTTTTGTATAGTCCTCAAGCCCCCAAACTTGAGAGTGTTGAACTGAAAGACTGATTTGTTGGTCCAGACAATACAGATTTTGACTTAGTAAATCTGGTGTGGGGATCAGAAATCTCCATTTTAAATAGTCATCTTGGGGATTTTAAGAAACAGAGATAGCCAAAACATACAAATCTCTTCTCATTTTAGAGATGAATATTATTTATTTGACTTTTGACAGTTTTTTAAAGGAGAAGAGAATACATCATAAAATCATAAAATGTATCTTTTGAAAGTGTGAGCAAATATGTATTAATAGATATGTGTTAAGCTAGGCATTAGTGATTTTATTTAAAATGAAAGAAGCTTGTTAGAGTATTGTTATTTTGTATCATTACATACCCACCCTTCTGTTGATAGAATATGTAATATAAGCAATAAACAGTAATAATAATTACTTCTTTTGGGCTTCTCCAGCTATATTCTTCCTTTTAAGACAGATATGTTGAATAATTTTCTTAAGAGGTAATTGGTTTTCAGCATCAGATTTCCTTCTCTCTGCATGGCATACATCATTTATCAATATTCTTGGGAAACATAAGGTGAATTTTACATAAATTGCTAGGAATAGTAAAAGTTTGGCCCAGCTCTATGTGGTTAATGAAGGCTTGTCTACTAACACTGGTATATTTCTTGACTCTGTTTATGTCTTTTCTAACTAATTTTTTCTTTTGTTTTTTTATTGGTGTATGTTTATCAAGGAGCATTAACTTTTTTAGAAAAACAAGTACTTAACTTTTTTCCATTTCTGTTCTTTTAATATTAGGAATCAAGTACTGGAAATGTTTGATCATGCTTATGGTAACTATATGGTAAGTAGAAGCCTTGTCTTTACACATCATTTATGTGAGTGGGTTGTTATATAAACATAGTCAGCTGCAGATTTGGAAACCTGAATAGCACTTTTTTTTTTTAACGGAAGTTTTTTTAAAAAAAAACAGTGCAAGTGTAAGCCAACAGAGTGTTTCTGGTAATTGGTTCTTAAAGGAGTTTATTGGGATAGCTACGAAATTGCATTACATTATGGAACTTTGTATTTAAGTAGTTCCTTTGATGCTGTCAGCAATGTGAGTGGTTTATATAGCTAGATATTGTGGATGTACGTGAATAAGATGTTGTCTCCAGCCTTTGGGGAAATTATTCTCTTAATTAAAAAAACTTTACAATATTGCTTTATATACTCTACGAAGAAAACCGTTGGTGAACAGAGACAAAATATGACCTAGTTTCTATCCAAGTTATGTCCTCATAGTGGGCTTTGATTTGAATATATTCTGCTTCCTAGATACACTGATCTGTATTGTTTTAAAATGTCGTAGTGTTCACTTGGGATGAAATAGCAGCTTCAGTTTTGCAAGATGAAAAAGGTATGGAGATCTCTTGCTCAACAGTGAATATACTTAATGCTGCTGAATTTAAAAATGTTAAAAATGGTAAATTGTATGTTACATGTTTTTTACCACAATTAAAAATTTAATCCCCCCATAGTACATAGTAGGGCTGGGGGGTTGTAGCTGCCCTCTATTTCTCCCTGCCTTATGCCCCTTAATAAAATGATCTTAGACTTCAGGAAAAAAATGTTTAATTTCTAAAAAGTTGAACTAGCAGCAAAGTTTAGAGTTCAAAGAAAATTTTCTGTGTAAGTTTCTGTAATTTTGAAAAGAGTAATCAAATTATTCTGAGAATTCTTAATGAATTTTAAAATATGTTTTTACATTTTAAAATATGTTTTTAGTTTTTTACATTTTAAAATGTTTTTACATTTTAAAATGTGTCAGCAGATTTTCTTTTATGATGAAAGCCTGTAAAATATAGATGGGAAAAGTTTGGCAGAGAACTAACTTTAATTGGTTCTGCTTTAAGTATATTTTAACTGATTCTGTGAATCCATTTTTCATTATATATTACCCAAATATCTTCATATTAACATCTTTATAAACATCTAAATACATTCACACTTTATGCATTCTTATACTGTTTTTTAAGATTTTTAAAAAATTCGACACAGAGCAGAGCAAGTGAGAGAGAAAATGAGTGGGGGGGGGGAGGGCAAAGGGAGAGGGAGATGCAGACTCCCTGCTGAGCAGGGAGCCCGACTCGGAGCTCAATCCCAGGACCCTGAGATCATGACCTGAGTTAAACAGATGCTTAACTGACTGAGCCTCCAGGCGCCCCACATTTTTGTATTGTTTGAACATGTTTTATATTTGATAATTCTTGTTCCTCCTTATATTTCGTATTTCTAAGAATCTATATTGAGTTCTTAATGTTTTTAGAAAATAATGGTAATGAAGCTTGGGGTATTTTTAAGCATATTGAAAACACAGGTTTAAATTCATTTCTAAAGACTTTGGCCATTCCCTTAATAGTTCTTTCAAAATTATTTATCTCTGGTTAGTTAATTCCATTTGGGCCAAGCATAATTGAACAAATCTAGGCTAATAGTTTTGTGGTGGCCAAGTGGATCCATGCTATATCCTCAAACCTTAGCCATCTCATAAATGCATACTTTGCTTCCAAAGTTGAATAAAAGGGTATATAGCTGGATCAGTTCAGTATATTTCACCGTGAATAGGATCCTCCCTTTATAAAGCACAGTATTTTAATTAATTAATTAATTTTTAAAAGATTTTATTCATTTGAGAGAGAGAAAGGTGGGAGAGGGACAAAGGAAGACAGAGGACCCTGGGATCATAACCTGAGCCAAAGGCAGACGCTTAACCAACTGAGCCACTCAGGCACCCCTAAAGCACAGTATTTTTAATATCTCTTCTCTTTTTAGGTAAACAGCAGAAAGTTCTATCAATACATTTTTTCCTATTATAGAATGCACTTAGTAAATGGATTTATGACAGAGCAGGTGCTGAGAACAGCTCTCAGAGGACTTCCTGGTCCAGTTCCTATTTATTGGCCCCTGACTGGGAAACTTTGTATTACACCTCCCTACCTGTAAGATTGAAAGGAAAGGGTATTTCAACCCCGAAGACTGGGAACTTCTGGAATTAACACTGCCTTTCATTTTTCCAGTGGATCCACACCCATCAGCAGTCCACTGCAATACATATTTTTAAACATTCAACTATTTTACAACAGAAGTGACTCTTGGAACGTACTTGTGCTCAGTTTATGTGAAGATTGTAACCCAAGATTTAGTCTAAATTCTCACTTCCCTTTTTCAAGTTCAAAACTAACCTGAAACAGTTCTAAAATATTAGGCAGAGACCAGGTGCTCTGTATTTGTTATTTGAAGTCACCTGAAAATTTTTTCCAGTTTTAATACTCAGAAACAGTATTAGCTTGCTGTAGAGCAAAAGTGTATAGGTTTTGGAGTTTGATGGGTTTGAGTTCAAATTCTGTCTTGTTTATTTAATAGCTTGGACCCTAAATAGATCATTTAACCCCTCTGAGCACTATCTGATGGAAATTGGGCATAATTGTAAAGGGCTATTGTAGCTTGTAAGATTGTTGAGAACAGGGATCATTTTATTTATTTTATTTTTTATTTTTAAAAGACTTTATTCATTTGTCAGAAAGAGAGAGTGTGTACAAGCAGGGGGAGCAGCAGGCAGAGGAACAAGCAGACTCCCTGCTGAGCAAGGAACTGGATGCAGGAGGGACTCAATCCCAGGACCCTGAGATCATGACCTGAGCTGAAGGCAGATGCTTAACCGACTGAGCCACCCAGGTGTCCTGAGAACAGGGATCATTTTATTTAATTTTTAATAAATTCATCTTTTTATATCTTGTGCCCAAAATCATGCCTGGTGCACAAACACTTATTAAATTTTTTTAAAGAGGGGCACCTGGGTGGCTCAGTTGGTTAAGCGTCCGACTCTTGATTTCAGCTCAGGTCATGATCTCAGGATCCTGAGATTGAGCCCTGCGTGGGGCTCTGTGCTGAGTGTGGGGCCTGCTTAAGATTCTCTCTCCCGCTCTGTCTCTACCCCTCCCCCTGCTTGTGCTCTCTGTCTCTTGAAATAAATAAAATCTTTTAAAAAACCATTTTTTTTAAAGTACTGAATTGAATTCTTGTGAAGATGTAATCAAATAGTGATTTTTTTTGCATTTGGTTATTATTATGTATCTTTGCCTTTTAAATTCAAAGAAATCATTTAACAAACTTCATAAAAGATACAAGTTCATGGTGAGTTTTTGGGATCTGTAAGTCGGCTTCTTTTGTTGTAGTCGGTTGCCTACCATGCTGAAATGTAAATATCTGGCACATGGTGGGCGTTTAATAAATGTTGAAAGCTTTTCATTTCTCACTAGTCCTTCTTAATATTACTCTCCATTCTAGTGTACATTTAGAGCAATTCCTTTTAACTTTCTTGGTTCCGAGGAGAACAATGGTTTTCCAAAAATGACAATATAATATTAAGAGCAAGCAAGAAGTCTGGAAATGGAACAGGACACCATGAGCTAGCTGTGCCACCTACCAGCTGGGTTGCAATGAGAAAGTTACCTAATCTCCCTGAGCATGTTTCCTCATCTCTCTAAAGTGGTTTGCCTGCCCCACACTGCTGTTGTAAGGATTGAACAAGTTGATATAATTCAAGTGCGTGAAACTAGTGTCCAGCAAATAGGAAGCACAATGTAAGAGTTTACGGCTCCTGTCACTACTGTCATGATTCGTTCTCTGCCTGAGATTGAAGTTGCCCTCCTAAACTTCATCTAGGCTTTTAACTCCTTGGATTGTACATACAACCTCTTTAAAACACATTCTTTTCTGTCCAAGGCATGTACCCTTTGAGGTTATTTTTTCTCCTTACTTTTTTTTTTTTTTGATTCTCCAAGTTCTGTAAATGCTACTTTTCAATAACAATACCCTGCCAGCTTTAGGTAGGGCACTGCGACCCTGCCATCCTTTGTTATATCCAGGAATTTTCTGATTTTATCAATTATTGGCTTAAATATTAATATTATAACAAGTATGTTTGACAAATCTCTACCCTAGATCAGACTGCAATTTATCCACAGTAAATTGCACAGATGGCTTTCTTTTTCCCTCAAATAACATGAAATTAGATGTTTGTTTTGGCAGTTCTTGTGTGGCCTTATTTAACCTCAGACCATAGCCACTTTAGCGCTTCTGTTAGTATGTTTTTAGTATTTGTGCTGAGGTTACTTTGCAGATTAATTTAGATGACAAAATGACATGTATTTAGGCCACCAAATGCAGAACCGTTTTGGATCTGCACTTCCTGACCTGATATTTGTCTCCCAGTGTTTTTCCTGTTACTGTAAACAACTCAAACTGTTATAAGCAAAAACTGTTAAGGTAGAGCATTAAACAAAAGAGTTGGTAAGCACAGTTTCTTTTACCTAGTAGAATCATACCTACTAACCACTTTGGAGCCTGATTTTATGAGAGCACAGTTCAAAGAAACAGTAGATTAGTCCTTATCATTGAAACCAAGGGAAAATGTAACTTCCTTATAGATTTCTAGATTTATGTAAGTTTTCTTAGAATTACTTTCTTTCCCCTAAAGTTACTTTCTTTGAACATTTTTTATTGTGGTTAAAATATATGTGTGTGTGTGTGTGTGTGTATAAAATTTCTTTGCAAAAATTCTTTGCATTATATATATATATATATATATATGTAAAATTTACCATTTTAACCATTTTTAAATGAACATTTCTGTGGCATTAAGTATATTCACCATGTTGGGCAACCACCACCATCCAGCTCCAGAACTTTTTCATATTCCCATTTGAAACTCTGTACCTAATGTTTTCTTTTTGATTGTTCATCAGAAAGTAATTTTGGGGGCGCCTGGGTGGCTCAGTCTGTCAGGCGTCTGCCTTCAGCTCAGGTCATGCTCCCAGGGTCCTGGAATTGAGCCCCACATCGGGCTCCTTGCTCAGCGGGGAGCCTGCTTCTCCCCCTCCCTTTGCCCCTATCTCTGCTCATGTTCTATGTCTCTGTCTCTGTCTCTCAAATAAATAAATAAAATCTTTAAAAAAAGTAATTCTGTAAATAAATTACTTAAAAAGTGGTACTAATGGCTGGGAGGAGGAAAATTATAAATTTCTGTGTGTCTTTTTTTGTGTGGATCAGTGTGGGACTACCTTTTGTTAACGAGTGTTTCCTTGGCCTTTACTTTTAGAGCATCCTCAAACTTTGCCAAAATGGCATAAATTCTGTAGTAGCCTCTGGCAATATTTTATTATCACACTCTGGTACTCTATATAGGATTTTAACTCAGTAGAAAAAGTTTTTCTATTTAATTAGGTATAACTTATAGACAAAAAAATTTTTAATTTTGAGTACATGATTCTGAGTTTTGACAGTTGTTTACATTTGTTCCACTACCACCACAGTCATGACATACTTTTCCATCAAAATGCTTCCTCATGCTCCGTAGCAGTCAGTTCCTTTTCCCTATCTCTGACCCCTGGCAACCATTGTAATCTGCTTTGGCACTATAGTTTTTCCTTTTTAAGATTTCATATAAATGGCATCATACAGTATGTAGTCTTTTGATTCCGATTCTTTGTTTAACATGATGGTTTTGAGATTTTAGCCATGTTGTTGGATATTATTGTAGTTCCTATTTATTGCTTAGTAGTATTCAGTTGATTTGATAGAACACAGTTTGCTTACCCATTCAGTAATTGATAAGTATTTGGCTCGTTTCTGGTCTTTGGGTATTATTAAAAAGACTGCTGTGAAAATTTTCTGTGAATGCAAATTTTTATGTGGACATACATTTTCATATATTTCCCAACTAGGAATGGGATTGTTAGGTTATATGGGAAGGATAAGTTTAACTTTATAAGAAACTGTAAAACTTCCCTAAAGTATCTGTAACATTTTGTATTCCCCACCAGCAATGTATAAGAGTTTCAGTTACGCTACATTTTCTCCAGTACTTGGTATTTTCGGTCTTTTTAATTTTAGCTGTTCTAATGGATATGTAGTGACATTTTGTTGTGACTTTAATTTGACTTTTCCCAATAACCAGTGATGTTGAAAATCTTTCTGTGTGCTTAGTATATCTTCTTTTTTTTTTTTTTTAGTGAAGCCTGCTCAGATCTCTTGTCTATTTTAAAATCAGTTCATTTGTCCTGTTATTGCTGAGTCATAAGAGTGATATATTCTGGATGTCAGTCCTTTATCACATATAGAGTTGTATATTCTGGATATCAGTCCTTTATCACATATATCACATATCACAGTATTTTCTCCCTGTCTGTGCTTTGCCATTTAATTTTCTTAACAATGTCTTTTGAAGGCAAATGTTTTAAATTATGATCAAATCCAATTTATCCTTTTTTATGATTCCTGTCTTTTATATACTACCTAAAAAATATTTCCCTAGCCCAGGCCACAAAGATTTTCTTGTTTTCTTCTAGGTGTTTTATAATTTTAGCCTGTTCATTTAGATCTATCACTCATTTTGTGTTAATGTTTGTATATAAAATGAGGTGAGGGTTGATGTATATTTTTTTTCTATGTGGATATCCAGCTATTCCAGCATTCTTTGTTGAAAAGAGTATCCTTTTACCACTGAATTACTTTGGTATCTGTGTAAAATTAGTTAACCATCTATGCATGGGCCTGTTTCTAGACTGTATTTTTTCCCCATTGAGCTATATGTCTATATGTATACTAATATCACACTGTCTTAAGTTTGATATTAAGTTGTGAAATAAGGCAATGTAAGTCTTTCAGTGTTGTTCTTTTAAAAAATTGTTTTGGATATTCTAGGTTCTTTGCATTTTTTTTTTTAAGATTTTATTTGAGAGAGCTCGCGCACGCGCGCACATGCGCACATGTGAGGGGGAGGGGCATAGGAAGAGGGGGAGGGGAGAGGGAGAAGCACTCTCCACCGAGCAGGGAGCCTGACACGGGGTTCCATTTCAGAACCCTGAGATCATGACCTGAGGCAGAGGTAGACGCTTAACCTACTGAGCCACCAAGGTGACCCGGTTATTTGCATTTCTGTGTAAATTTTAGAATCATAGTGTCAATTTCTACCAGAAATAGGAGTCTACTCTGTTTTGTTTTATGCATTTGCTCTTGCTTTTAGCTAGGCACATGTTCTGCTTAATATGCATAGGACTCTTTTTATCACCTGAGTTTTATTTCTCAGTAATAATTACTAAATGTGTTTTGTGATTGAGTCATAGCAATATGAATTACTTATCCCTTGTTCTCGCAATACATTGTGAAGAGAAAATATTACTGTACCTCAGATAGACAGGATATTTGAAGTGTAATATGGCTGTTTATTTGCCACGTAGGCATTGCTCTGGATTTATGCAAACCAACTGTAGTTCACTTTGTGGTTAACTCAAAGAAAAAGCTGTGGTTTTGTTTTTATCCTTAATCTTGAAGTAGCAGAGCATAAAACATTTTTACACCTTGTTCAAAGCTCCCTTATTTAATTATTCTGTTTGTAAGTGCTATTAATATTTTTATTATCTAGATAAGCCTCGGGTTTGAGTTTCATATTTAATTTCAGACAGAGGTGTTTGTGCATGTGTATGTTTTTGCAAAGCCCTAGGAATTGTATAAAGTGTTCTAAGTGGTGGTGGTTTGGATAGTAAGGAACTCTTTACAATCAAATTAACATTTGAGGGGCACCTGGGTGGCTCAGTCCTTAAGCGTCTGCTTTTGGCTCAGGGCCTGATCCCGGAGTCCTGGGATTGAGTCCCGCATCAGGCTCCTCTGCTGGGAGCCTGCTTCTTCCTCTCCCACTCCCCTTGCTTGTGTTTCCTCTCTCACTGGCTGTCTCTCTGTCAAATAAATAAATAAAATCTTTAAAAAAAAAATTAACATTTGAACGATATCTTACAAAGTTTCAAAATACATCAGCAAGTTGAAAAAATATCACTTTTTTTGAATTACTTATAAGTGTTGTTTAGATGTGTTAAATATGAAACTTAAGCAATAAAAAATAGAATGCATTCTGGGAAATCACAGTTCTATTGGAATTAACACTGCAAAAGAAGTTAGGAACTTAAAATGTTAAGACATGAAAAAATTATTAGGAATTTATGCTAAAAATTGTAATATTAAAATTACAGTATGTTCGATTCAGAATTTGGTAGCTGCATGTGGATTCTAATTATAGTACAAACAGTTGTCTGGAATCCTTTCCTCAGGAAATGAATCATTATAGAGCACTGAACTTTTTAAATATCTGAAGGGTTGCAGTCTTCAGTGCTTTCTGTATTCTTTAGCCTACTTTATTTTTACTATTTTTTGGTCTTTTCTGTTTGACCATGTTAGTGTTCCTGTCCTCTATTCTATTTTTCTGCTGCTAATGTACTGTGGGTTTGGCATATAGATGATGGAGTTTAGTGAGAGGCAGTAGGATAGAGCTGGGCATGGAATTGGGAGTATTTCTGTTGAACTTCAAGAATTAAGAATCATAGGAATATACAGGTATAGGAGGTATAGGTCATTCAAGGCATGAAGGATCGGACTAGTCTTAGAAACTTTGCCATAGTGATACTCAGTGAATGCAAGAAGGTTGTGGGATAGTATCCTCAAATTTCTGAAGGAAAGAAAGTATGTCTCAAGCATTTTATAAACATTCATTTTATTTTTCAAGTGTAAGACAAGAGATATCTAACCCAGGGATACCAGAGAAATAACAATACTGATGACACTCTTTTAAAACCAAGAAACAAAAATGTATCTGAGGACAAGTCCAGGCAACCAACAGCTGAATCAAAATAAAAAGTCAGGAATGGAGAAGCCATTAGAAAAATGGTGTGTGTCGACTCTACTTGAGTAAAATTCTGATACTAGCAACTGTGGGAACTAGGGTTACAGACCAGAATACAAATGTTACAAACTTTTAAAAATCTTTGTCAAAACCTTAAAAATTCTCTTCCTGTTGGTTATAAATGTACAGAGAAGATTTAAAATAGCAAAACTAATATTCAAAATATTAGAGTCTTTGAAAATCAAAGTGTTACTTCTTTGCAAAAACTCATTAAGATCGAAGAGTTTTGCCTCCCTTGCCTTCATCTCATTGTGTGACCTAAGACAGCAGCGTGCTTCTTTTCTAAGCATTGGCGAATTGTCCTCCTCCTTTCAAAATTTGGATCAGCTGAAAAAATTCTACCCTTTTCCCTCTGTATCCTGAAATACTTCAGGGAATTCCTTTAATGGGAAGTGTTTTGCAGGTATCATTTCCTTTGTGACATCTTCACCCTTTATGTCGCAACCTCTTTCTTCATCTGTGTGGATAATTAGGCCCTCATTCAGTTCGTATAGCTGCGCGCGCGTCTGCCATCTCTCGAGGGTCAGTGTTAGCAGCAGTCTCTGGCCAGCTGTTCTATAGGCTGTTTATGTTCGGTTCGAATTGCACTTTCAGTGTCCTCATTTTTCATTTCTTCGCTGAACTTTCATCCTTGTTGGCTAATTTCCTTTTTTGATTATCCATCCTTGTAAATTGTCACACTGTCATGTGTGGTTATCACTGACTGACAAGGAGACAACCACACGCTTGTTGTGTATGAGCTAAAAATTAGATACACGGTGATCAAACCACTGACAGACTTTGAAAGAAGTGATGTGATTGATCACTGATCATGATGAGCGGTCGGTTATTTACATAGTGACTTCTGGATTGAAGAACTGGCACAGAAGTTTGTATTTTATGTACTTACTTGCAGTTAATATGCAGTAGTAACTGAAATTTGAGACGTGTTGTTGCGGGTTTATTTAACTTGATTGTAGAAACTTGTATACAGCAAAGCCAGGCTGAGTGAAGACTGTCTGTAATAACATAATTGACAAAAATCTTAAGTTGAGTGGGGGACAATGTGAGTGTATTAATCTTATTATTCTTGACAGGGAGTCAGTGAATGTTGTCTGAAGTTGAAATATATAAGCACAGTGATTCTAATCTCTAAGTGTTTCTCATAATCATATAATTAATTTAGAGGACTCTTAGGGACTCTCCCCTAGTGAAGAAAATACAAAGTTCAGCAGGTCTTTCTTGTTTCTGTCCTTTTCTGTTAAGACCTATAGCCAGTAGGTGGGGATGTTCCAGTCTAGTTTCACTGAAGCCAACTATCCAACTGAAGGAACCTATTTCTCTGGCTTATGGCCATGTATGCAAGACCAGTAGCATCAACTCTCATACCCTTTGGGCATTAATGTAATTCCCCTGAAGTCTGTCTTTACTTCTGATATCCATGTCGTGGCCACTGCAGCTTCATCTTCTGTACTCCATTATTCACTTTTGGTACTTGAGAATTTTTTTTTGTTCTTAAGCTCAGCTATATTTTTATTTTTTATTTTTAAAAAAGATTTTATTTATTTATTTGACAGAGATAGAGACAGCCAGCGAGAGAGGGAACACAAGCAGGGGGAGTGGGAGAGGAAGAAGCAGGCTCCTAGCAGAGGAGCCTGATGTGGGGCTTGATCCCATAACGCCGGGATCATGCCCTGAGCCGAAGGCAGATGCTTAACTGCTGTGCCACCCAGGCGCCCCTAAGCTCAGCTATGTTTTTAAAATAATTTAACACTGATAAATAATTTCTCTGTTTGTAATGAATAGGAGGGAAGATTTTTGCATGTGTTTCATTATTATCTGGATTAGAAATACTCTGTCATGGTCATTCTTTAAAAAAAAAAAAAAAAAGAATTCCAGGGGCCCCTGGGTCGCTCAGTCAGTTAAGCATCCAGTTCTTGGTTTCACTCAGGTCATGATCTCAGGGTCGTGAGGTTGAGCCCTGCGTGAACCTGGCAGAGGGCTCTGTGCTTAGTAGGAAGTCTGCTTCGCTTCTCCCTCTGCCCCTCCCCCAACATGTGTGCACGTGCACTCTCTCTCTCACAAATAAATAAATCTTTAAAAGAAAATTCCATGCAAAATAGTAACCCAAACTATAAAATTTCTATTGATAACTATTAAGAAATTTGTGAGACCTGTAGAAGGAAACCAAATTCATAAAAGAAGATCTGAATTAATGTTGTGATATAGTGCATTCCAAGGTGGGAAGACTCAGTTGGTAATGAAGTCAATTCTCCCCAAAGTAGGCTCTTCCAATTAAAATTTCAGTGGAATTTTAAAGAAAATTTTAAGTTATCCAGAAGAGTAAATTTGAAAAAGTAGTTAAGAAAATCTTGAAGAAAAATAATTGGGGGAGTAAATTGCTGTACAAAGCAGCAAGGTATGGTGCAAAGATACAACAATTAAGATAATGGTTTGGAGCAGGAAATAGGTCTGAAGGGCAGTCGGAGTAGGAGCTAAGTCTGTCAAGCAGATGGGTCTGTAGAACAAAGTTGAGGCTGCAGAAACATGTAGACAATTTTGAACTAATAAAGCTGCATTTCAAGCAGTTAGGGAGAGGATGGGTTTAAAAAGTGGCATTTAGAAAATTGGCTGTTTTGAGGGGCAAACACAGTTACATCCCTATTTTACATCATAAGGAAAATTAGATTCCAGAGGGAGTAAATCTCTAGATATAAAAAAACATAGCAGTGCTGTTTTCAGAGGCTCAAGATAGCCTTCTTAACCATGCCTGAAATCTAGAAACCATAAGAAAGAGACTGATAGGCTTAACTATGTATTTCTTTATTATTTTTTTATAATAATATATTTTTATTAGACTGATAGGCTTAACTACATATTTAAAGCTTAAAGTAAAAAGCACCAAAACAAAGTTAAGAGATAAAAGACAGGAGAAATATATTTACTATATATAACATAATGTATAGTGTCTTGCCCAATAAGACAATAGAAAATGGACAAAACATATAAACAGACATTTCAAAAAAAAGCAATGATTAATACAAAAAGATGTTTATCCTCATTAATAATAAAACCTGAGATGCCATTTTTTATTCAGAAGATTGGCAAAATATAAATCATTGGTCATCTCCTATGTTAGAGTATTGTAGGGAGGTAAGTTAGTGTTTTCAGTTTGATAGCTATCAGAAATTAAATATCCATACCTTTGACCCATTGGGTCTAATTCTGGGGATTTAATCTATAGAAATATAAGCGTATGTGCTAAAGATATATGCATATAGGTGTTCGTTGTAGCATTGTTTATAGAGTGAAAAATTGAGTTCAATCTACATGTTTCTCAATAGAGGAATAAATATTAGTGTATCCATACTTTGAAATACTGTGAGGAGCAGGTACCATGAAGGATCATGGGCTCTAGAGTCAGCTTGCCGGGCTTAAATTCTGGATTCATCATTTCCTAGTTGCATGTCTGGGCTTAATTCTGTGACCTTACTTCTCTGGCCTCAGTTTTCTCATCTGTAAAATAGATAATTGAATCTGTTTCAGAGGTGTGATAATTAAGTGAAAACTGTGTAGAACAGTGCTTAGAACATAAGTACTCAGTGCTTAGAACATATTAGCTAATATTAAATGATCACTTTGTAGTTAAAAAATACGTTTATAAAATTCTAGCATGGAAAAACCCCACTGTGATTTAAGTAAACAAATTTTAGAGCAATGTGTGCATATGGCATGAGCACCTGTTTGTAGATAAAATGTAAATTATGTATGTGCCTGTATTTTAATGTATGTGGATAAATTTGGAAGCATAAATGCCAATCTTCATAGTAGTTACTTTAAGGAATGAGATTTGGTGGAGCTGAAACAGATTATCAGATTTTTAAAGAAATATTTTTTAGTATTTTTTTCTTAAGTGTGTATTATATTTATAACTAAATTTTTAAAAGAAGATCCCATAGACTAAGAATAGTAGAACTTCTGACCAACTTTTATCTTACTTTTTTTTTTAAAATATCTGCAAGAAGGTTGTGTCCTCTACTGATGTTTGCTTTCTTTTATTTTCCTCAGTGACTCACTATAATTTTCCTTGCAGGAACATGCTTACCCAGCTGATGAACTCATGCCTTTAACCTGTAGAGGTCGTGTTAGAGGCCAGGAGCCAAGTCGGGGTGATGTTGATGATGCCTTGGGAAAGTGAGTATTAACACGTGGATGGTGTGGCATCTCAGGGTTCCGAAGTCGTTGCAGCTTACAGTTGTATTTCTGGGGGTTGGTTAAATTTCAAGGACTGCTTTAAGTATTAACATTAAACTCTTTTATTTTCTTATGTTATCTTTTATAAAAAGTCAGTTTTCCTCCTAGATCAGTGAAAAGTTAAATTGCTAAGATGAGTATAACTTTTGAAATGTATACAAAGTCATTGATACATTATAAAGTGTTGATAGTTTAATATTTGTTTTTTATTTTTATTTTTTAAAGATTTTATTTATTAGAGAGAGAGTACAAGCAGAGGGTGAGGGGGCAGAGGGAGAGGGAGAAGCAGACTCCCTGCTGAATAGGAAGCCCAGTGTAGGGCTTGATCCCAGGATCCTGGAATCATGACCTGAGCTGACTGAGCCACCCAGGCACCTTGATGGTTTAATATTTTTATTTGCTTCAAAAAAGAGTTAATGAATCTATTAATTTTGAAAGATAATGTAGGTACACTAAATATTAAATGTAATGTTAAGCCTTTTCAGGTCCCTTCAGTGCTTTATAGGTTACATTGTACTATAGATGCATGAAAGTACTAGCTAATAGAAACTCCAGTTAATAAGGCTTAGATACATCTGCTTATACATTCATGGATAAAATATTCAGAATTCTAATGGTTTGTATCTCGTTATACTTGTTTCTTAGATTTTCCCTGACACTGATTGATTCTTTGGACACTCTTGTGGTAGGTTTGATTCCTCTCGAATTTACTTATTTTATAAATTTCATAATTTGCACGCTCAGAATATTATGAATACAGTCATTATGTAAGTCTGAAGTAGAAGTTGTCAGAATTTAAGGTGTTCTGAGCTTTGCTTCTAAATAGCTCTTTCACTCTATTGAGTTGATTATGTTATATGAATATCAAGTGAAAGTGTGCAGAAATCATGGAAATATTGAAATAATTTATAGGTATGTTAGCTTATGTGATGGCACTTTTAATCAGGAAGGTTATTTCCCCATTATACAAGGAGGTTGAAGCTATTGGAAGAAATTAATTCTAGAAAATACCACGGATATTCTTGTTCCAGAATGGTATGCCACAATGATACTGAAATCGTTAAACTAGAATTCTTATGTTCATTAAAAAGATTTTTTTCCCACTGGTGATTTTTAGCACCAAGTGATCACTTCTTGGCAATCCTTTTCTATCTCATGGGATACAAAATTATTTTAATTAATTCTGGTTGGGGATGGTTTGTAATGGCAGAGGGAAAAGATTGGGTTCCACATGTCATGATTTCTAAATACAGTGTCTAATTTTCTACTTTGAGATCACTTACAATAAAAAGTAGGCTTGTTTCAGGATTTTCCTTAAGACCTAATTCTCAACTTTGAGTAAATTTCTGGAGGACTGATTAATATTTTAAAAAACAAAACAAAAAAATCTTTGGGGAGAAGGAATTTCTCAGAACCAAGCTTTTCTTCCCAATATTGTTTCTACATTCTTTTTTCACTGGGCATTTTCTTTTTTTTTTCCCTTTTCTTTTCCTGTTCCCTTGGCCTCCCTTTCCCTTCCCTTCTCTTCCCTCCTTCCTTCTGTACCAGCACCTTAGGAGGATTGCCTGGGAAGTTTTATAAACTATCCCCTTCTCCCAAGTTACTCTAATATAATTATTTTGGAGTGGGGCTGGGCATTATTATTTATGCCTCTAAAGCTTCTCCTTGTTTATAAAATGCAGCCTTGGTTGAGAAGACCTTTTTGTTCTGAAGACTGCAGTTGTTTACAACTTTTACAGTTGGGTCAGGGTTTCAAAAGTTGTGACTCTGTTTTTCAGAAATTAAAGGAGTGCGGGAACTATATTATCATGACTATGAGAATAAGAGAATATTTGTATGCCTTATTTTTGGTTTAGTGGTCCTATGTGTTCTGCTATAGAATAGGGCTTCCTCTATAAATGAAAGACTGAGGTAAACAAAATATCCTGGGAGGCACAAATTCCACCCTGGGAGAAGCTAGGTGGTGTACTTGTAACTGTAGCTGGGTTATACTCAGGTCTACCTTGACATGGAGGAGTAAGTGAGGAGCAGTAGCTGTGTGTTAGGAAAGACCACAGGTGAACTTCACTTTGTTTCTCATTCTGTCAGCTTGGCTTTATTCTTTCCATGTAGCAACTTCCCCATCATCTCTCTGTAAGTTGATTTTTCTTGAACATGGATCTCAGATATCATATGCTTTAAAAAATCTTATCAGAAATGAAGGAAAAAAGGTAGTTTCAGGCCGCATAACTTTCCTAAATTTAGAAATCTGTTGGCTTCTAATTGAGTAGCCATTAATTACAAAGCTTCTATCCTTCAGGTTATACCAATTATGTACTTTGGCATTGTTTCGCAAAATATGATCCCAGGACCAGCAGCAGCAGCAGTACCTGACAACTTGTTAGAAATGCAAAATTCTAGAACCTCATCCCAGACATACTAAATCAGGCAGTCTGGGAGTGAGGCCCAGCAGTCTGTTTTTTGCAGCTTCCAGATGATTCTGATGTGTGCTAAAGTTTGAGAACTACTGTATAATGATGCAGTGCTTTTTAAACTTCAACGTACTACAAGTCACCTAGGGATCTGACTAATATGCAGATTCTGATCCAGTAGACTGAAGGTAGGGTCCAGGATTCTGCGTTTCTAATAAGCTGCCACTTGGTGGTGCTGCCCTTGCTGGTTAGCAGACCATACCCTCCATAATGTGTGGTGTAAACTTGAGTTCTGGCTCCTTGTGGCAGGTAGAAACGAGAAGTGATCACACAGTACTAATATGTGTGACCTTGGTCAAATTATTTAACTTCTCTGGGCTCCTGTTTTCACCTCAGAAGGGCCTAGACAAGGTATCTAAGTTTCCTGTTAACTATAAGGTATGATTTCTTATTGATCTTTGGTTCAGATTCAGATAAGTAACTCCTATTTTTTAAGTTACCCTCAAGAAGAGTTAAGAAAGATTGATAAAGTCTTACATTTAAAGAGTGATACTTTATAAACTCTTTAAATTTTAGTCTCTTCAAGTAGGAATAACCTAAGTGACTTATTACATATCATCATGAACTTTGAAACATAAAAATTCACTTTGAGTTTTTATTACTATTTTAAACAATTTCTTTTTAATTTAAACAAAATAATTAGTTTAGAAATTTTTTCCCTACATTTAAAAGGAATTGTTTTGGTACATTTTATTAATACACTTATTAATATTTCTAATATACTTTGCCTTTACTTTGTGATAATTTTTTTCATTTTGTGATTTATTTATTTGAAAATATTAATAGAACATAATATGTGTGACAGTACATGCAACTCTACTATTTTTGTTTTGGTTATACCATAATATGTTAAGTAGATTTCTGTTATCATAGTTAGATCTTTGAATTTAATCTGTTCCTAATTCTAGCCATCTAGTTTTTATTGATGTAATGAAGCCAAGAACTAAATTTAAATTTATCTTTATATTCTATATTACCATGAAATCTGTATAAAGAAAGATATTGAAACAAATTAAAGATGATGAGGGAAAGGAGGAGACCTGAATTCATCTTTGTTATCAGCTAGGAACTTAAAAAGCTCATTAAGTAATAGAGCAGTTGGAATAAATTTTTCTAACTAATTATGGAAAGAGAACTCTTCCACTTCTATTCTCCTTTGAAACAAAGAACATTGGTATACTTCTTGGCAGTAATTCTCAGGAGGTAGACCTAGGAAGAAGAATAAGATTAACAAAATGATACTAACAAGTGTATGAGTGGGTGAGTGGGCAGTAGCACAGTTATGTTTCATTCTAAAAGTGATTCAGGGCTACATGCATCTGCACTTGTTGCTTGCAGAATTTACATGGATTTAGAGATTGACAAGGAAAAGCAGTCAGTTTAAAGGCAGGCTTGATAGTATATTTTACTCAGGACTTAGCCTAAATTTTACTTTTACTTGAATTTTAGATATTCTTATGGAATGTTTTATACTTAAATTAGAATTTTTAATGAGAGAAATCAAGTGAAAAAGCACTATAAAATATTGTCAAACAAAAAGATTAAACAATCAAGTAAAGGAGAACTACTTTTAATGGATCTGGTGTCTAAATAACATGTAATTGTGTAGCAGTTAGTGAAAGAGTCTATCACAACCACTAACTCAGGAAATGAACAGGTAGGGCCTGGCCCAGCCAGCTGCTCGCTCCCGGGGGAATGCTGAAGGAGCTGGACAAATCAGAAGCATAGCTCCTGGTTGGGTGTGCCAACGCTGTTGTTGAACAGACTCAGATAAACTTGGGGCAAGAGAAGCCAATAACTCAAGAGAGGAAGGTTTGGAAAAGAGAAGGTGACAGATGTATTTCGGGTGTTGGCAGCTAGAGGAGCTGGCAGGCACAGGCCTTAACAACTGACCTCTCCTCAGATAAGGTGGACACCTAGAGTTTTATAAGGAGAGGTTGGGGGGTGGGGTACATGCAAGAGAGCAGGCAGAGAGCACGTGATCATGGGCAGGGGGGGTCGGTTGGTGTTCAGCACATGATGGTGGGCATGGAAGGGAACATGTAGGGTGTGGCCTTCTAGGCATTCCATTGATATCAGGGCTTTTCTGGTCTGGCAGTTGGAATGTTCCGGTCACTACAAAATGTGTCGTCAGTGACTCTCGAAAGTGTGATAAGCAATAAGCACAATGGGTTGTAGCTAGAGTGTGAGTCAAGTGATCTTGTCTAGTTCTGGTTTTAAATTTGGGGGTCAGTAGTTGAGCAAGAGAGCTCTCTGACACAGCATTGATTTTGACTGAAAAATCAAAGCAACTGTGTAATGCATTGGCTCCTTCATGGAACTGATCACAAGAATCCACAGAATTCTTAACCTAGTCAGGATTCTAGACCCTCATGATAATAATAATAATAATTAATAATAATAATAATAATAATAATAATAAAAAAAATGATGAGGTTATGGAATACAGGTAAGGTTCAGTGGGGTAGAGTCCGGAGCCGACGACCAAGAAAGAATTCTTGAGGCATCTTTGGTGCAAAATTGGTGGTTTATTAAATGCATGGGGACAGGACCCGTGGGCAGAAAGAGCTGCTGCACAGGGTTGTGAGGGGTGGCTGATTATATACCATGGGGTTGGGGAAGGTAAGAAAAAAGGGAGGTTGAGGAAATACTTTCATATGTTAAAGAAGACAGATACCAGAGGCCTTGCCATTGTCAAGTTAAGGTTGTTTACCGCTCTAGTAAGGCATTAACATGAAGATAGTTGGGCACTTCCTGGAGGCTGCAGATTATAAGGATATTTAATTGTATCTACATTCCCTTCCGGAAGCTAGGTTATTGATAGAAATGCTTCGTTCTTCTAAACTGCTAAAGACATTTGTAAAACTGAGGGAGACTTAAGTCTTGCAGGATTGTGGTATCTATAGGTTAACTATTTCTTTGTCCTTTAGGGCAGCCAGGAGTGCCTGAGGAATGTCACATACATCCCAAGGGGGGGTGCAGGGTGTCAGTTTCTGCTTTGTCCTCAGCTTGCCTTCTGTTCCCTCATCAATAGTAGTAATGATATTAAGCGCTTATTAAGTCAGGCACTCTACTGAAAATACTTTATATGTATTACCTCATTTAAGAAAACAATCCTATAAGAGTAGATACTTCTTTTTTTATTAATGAGGGAAGAGGCTCAGAGATGGAAGTCACTTGACGGAGATTACACAGGTAGTGAATGAAAGAACTAGAGTTCAAAACGAGCTTGCTCTTGATTACATTATAATCCTCCTCGGTTAGGGGTCATGGCGGCCGCAGGTGAAGATGGCCGGTGGTGTGTGGTTTAGGATCAGTTATTCTCTGAAGGATGTGCTCTCTTTTGAGAGTGAGCAACCTTTAAAATGATGGTTGGTGAATAGGATGATGTTTGTGTTGTTTTGACTTGGAAACCAAATCCTGTTAGAGCTCATCTCATGTAGCTCTCTAGGTCGTGGGTTATATATTAAGAAACCAGTTCACAGTTCTGATGATGATTGTTTTTTAAAGTCTTAATGATTTCCTTATATCTAAAAAAGAAATATATAAAGATTCCTTATAATGTAGGCATTTACTTTTGGGGGATTTTAGATACCACGTTTTTGTCATTGGCTTAAGGGAAACATTTTGTATGTGTCACTTTTTAGAGTTTTAATGTATTAACTTGCTTTTAGGAGTTCATTCTAACACTATTTCTCTTTGACTTGGTAGAAAAGAACTTTATTTTCATAATTTTCTTCTCCTAGGTATTAAATAAAACTAAAGAATTTGAAGATGCGGTGAAAAAAGTTTTAAGAGATGTTAATTTAGATAATGATGTAGTTGTATCAGTCTTTGAAACGAACATCAGAGTTCTTGGGTGAGTATGTAAGACACTAAAGCTATAATTTTAATAACAGAAAAGCCTAGGGTACACTGTTTATTTCTTGATGGTAATAAAGCAAGATATTTCTTACGTTTAAAAGAAAAGTTGGGGTATTATGAAACGGAGGCTGTGGGATGACCTTGCATTGTATTAGGCACAGACAGCAGCTGACTTTGGAAATAGTTGCACACTCAAATCAAAGGTAATCTCTGTGTGTTGTTAAAAAAGGATTAGAGGTTGAACATTTGCACATTAGCCATATCTCAGGTTTTTCTGCTAGTTTACGTAGTTTGCTAATCTTAGCACCTGTTCAGGCCAAATGAAATTACATGTATAATACTACCTGTCAACTAAACATTTTGAAGTGCTATCAGAACATTTAAAAATACTGAATTACAGGATTTATTAAGTTTCAACATTATTAAATTTTTGTATTTAATGGTTACTTTTATGTTACTGTAACACATTTCCTTTTGTCAGACAGGTAAAGTGAATCTTTTTCAGTTCAGGCAATATTTATTGTAGCTTTTCACAGAGTTTGTTAATCTATTACATTTAATACAGAGTTGAAGAGGTTTATTTAATTTATACTGTAAGAGTTAAAGATTGCATGATGATATCATTAATTTAAAAGTTGTTAGAATCAAATGTCAGGTTTGTTAAAATAAGTGATTTCTAAGATACTCTTCTTTTTTTTAAGGCTCTTTAAGAAATTTTAAGGTGTTTCAGAATGCTGAACACTTTACAGCAGATAGAACATCTAAAACTTTTTTGTACTGTGTTTTGCTATAAAATGAGTAGTCAGAGTTAGGTTAAAAAAAAAGAAGTTCTTCTAAGATCTTTCCTTATGTGTGCTAAATTGTTGGTAACAAGATACCCACATCTTTTTAGATACTGTTTAAGTATCTGTAAGAAGTGGATAATGTTTCATCTCTGTGATTGTAGGGGTCTTTTGGGTGGACACTCATTGGCAATCATGCTGAAAGAAAAAGGAGAGTACATGCAGTGGTACAATGATGAACTTCTCCAAATGGCGAAGCAGTTGGGTTACAAACTTTTACCAGCTTTCAATACTACCAGTGGCCTTCCGTATCCAAGAGTAAGTAATTCTGAAAAATACGGCAGTTTTAATGTACTTCCTTTGCTGTCTTACAAACGTGAGGTTTTGTAATTGGAGCCATTGTTCATCACCTGCTTGAGGCTGAGGAAAAATACTTCATAGCTACTATATAAAACATTTATATTGATATTTCAGTTTTGCATTTGAGTGGTATGAGAGTTTAGATTCATTTAAGGCTTTTATGTGTCACCACGTAACAGATAAGATTATGCTGCAGAAGGAAGAAACAGACGCCAGACTAGAATTTGGGCACAGAATTATTTGTGCAGAAGATACGGTTGAAACAGTGAGAGTGGGTGTTGGCTTTCCAGAAGAGAGGATTTGGAGAGAACACAGGACAGAGGGGAATGAGGAGGAAGCAGAGCATTGGAAAAGAGAGTGTTCAGAGACTCAGGATGAGAACCACAGGGTAGTAGCATGGTGTGTTGAAATCTTAGAGCTTCAAAAGGAGGTGTTTTTAGAAAACAATAGAATTAGATGCAAACAGATCCTTAAAGTATGTAATGTGGGAGAATAAAAGGGAGGGAAGGGTTCAAACTAGGTGAAAACACAGGACCATTCATTTTGAGATTCCTGGTGTTGTTAAAGAGACGTGGCAGCCAAGTCAGTTGAGGGAGTTCTGTTTTGCCCCCAAGAAAATGTTATATTTAAAGCAAAAAGATTTCTATGTCAATTTATTAATTTTTTAAAAAAGATTTTATTTATTTATTTGAGAGCGCAAGAGATTGAAAGCCTGAGCGGGGTGAGGGGCAGAGGGAGAAGCAGAGACCCCCCATAGAGCAGGGAGCAGGGCTTGATCGCAGGACTCTGGGATCATGACCGGAGCCCAAGGCAGATGCTTACAACTGAGCCACCCAGGTGCCCCTGATTTGTTTCTTTATTAATACTGTTGCTTTCTCCCTCTTGTCCAAGTTAGACACCTCAGCCATTACTAAGTTCTGATAATTTTTCTCTTACTGCTGGTATGTTAGCTGAAGCCAGTATAATTCCTAAACTATTCTTAATGCCTATCGTACTCTTTTCTCTCTGTCTTATTCTTTATGATGAGGTTGTGGGATATCAGCGAGGTGAGGTTCACTGGGGTGGAGTCCGGAGTTGACGACCAATAAAGAAATCTCGAGGCGTCTTTGGTGCAAAATGGTGGTTTATTAAAGCCCCGCGGACAAGACCCGTGGGCAGAAAGAGCTGCTGCCCCGGGTTGCGAGGGGTGGCTGATTATATACTCTGGGGTTGGGGGAGGTAAGGAAAAAGGAAGGTTTCAAAAGGATTTTCATATGTTAAAGAAAACTCACAGGATACTGGAGGCCTGGCCATTGTCAAGTTAAGGTTGTTTTTCCCTCTAGCGGGGCGATAACATGAAGATGGTTGGGAACTTCCTAGAGGAACATCACGTAGCCCACCCAGGAGTGAGGGGGTGGGGGAGGTTGCAGGGTGTAGGCTTATGCTCTGTCTTCAGCTAGCCTTCTGCTCCCTCATCATTTAGAGACTTAAAAATTAATCTTACTAAAACAATTTTTATCAAACTACCCTCAGAAATTCTACTGACTCTCTGTTGTACAGAGTATCTCTTAACTTTCAGAATTCATTATGGTTTGGCAATAGACTTTCTGACCTCTCAGCACCTCACACCCCAATGAAATGCGTGTTCCATTTCAGCCAAAGAATCTGTTAGTGTCCCCCAAACAGCGAAGGTGTGTTTTTCTTTTTTTCTTGCCATTTCCATGCTGTTAGGCCTGTCATCTCCATTACCTGGAATAACTTTTCTCCCAGTATAAATCAAGTAAGACTCACTTTCACCATCAAGAAACCTTTGACTGGAGAGCCAGCATAATTTAGAGCAGTGCTTTTCAAACTGGAGGTCATAGCATATTACTTTACCCACCAGTTTAGTGGATTGTGACCTATGCTTTTTTTTTGTTTTGTTTTGTGAAACAGAGTATTTAGTAAATTTCTTATTTAAATTTCTCACTCTTGATAGTTTGAATAGCTCTTCTGTGAACACCTTTATACAGATCTTTTTACTTCTTCCATAGGATAAATTACTAGGAGAGGAAATGGTAAGTCATAGAAATAGGGAATGTTTTTTAAGGCTTTGGGTACTTATTGCCCAGTTGTTCTCCAGAAAGGTTCTACTTATAATAGTATATGTTGCCAACAGTGTGTTTTGTTATTTTACCAGTTGAATGAGAAAAAAATTGTTTTAATGTGAATTTCTTTGCTTTTTAGTGTGGTTAAACTTGTTTGTTGATCTTTTTATTTTCTTAGCATATTAAAATTAAAAACAAAGTTATTTCAAATAACCTAGATGTTTATTTAATTGAATTTACTTTTAGTAAATACTTTTAGTTTTTGTTGTAATTGGAGGTGCTAAATTTTGGGGAATCTGGCATTTCTTCACTTTTGTCGTAACATGAGAAACAGGAGAGGAATTAAAACAGTAGCTACTGAGAGTATTATAGTAAAATAGTAAAATAAGAAAATAATACATTTTCTTATACTCTTAAGTATCAAGAAAATTTTTGAAATTGCTTTTTACAAGAGGACTACAGATAGAAACTAAATGTCTTCCTATCCTGTCTTCTTCACACTTACGAGGTTTTACTAAGTCTCTCTTAGATATGCATACATAATTGATAGTACTGCATTAATGTTTTCAACTCAAGAATTCGCTGAACAGAAATGATATTTTAGTGGTTAATGGTCATTTGTTACAACTACATATAAGCCCTAGAGGTAGTTCACTCTTTGTGATACCATTTTCTCAAAGTTAATTAAAAGCACTGTGCCAGTTTTTCATTTAAGATCTCATTTCTAAGGTCAGATAGATGGTTATATCCATAAAAAACATAGGGTTAATGGGAATTCCATTTTGATTTTGTACATATTTTAGGGGTCTTTTGGGTATAGCAAATACATAACGTAGATAAATTTAGTGTAGGTAATTTAAACGTCTACCTTTCAATAAAAAAAGAACCACTTTGTGATTCCCAGGAACATAGGACCAGGAGGAAGAAACCAGGTTCCAAATTCCTTCTAAGTTCAAAACCTTTATTATACTTTTAACCCTTTTTGTCTGAAGCCTTTCAAGTAAAGGGCAATAAGCTCTTTGTTTTTAACTTCTACATGACTAGACAGATGCCCCTACCAGTGCCCTTTCTACACTGGTCCTCTGACATCTAGTCAGGACAACTGCAGCTTATCTAACCAGCCTCTAGAGCAAAAGTCAACAAGAGGATTAACATAAGCAAAAAAGACGTTCAACCCCTTTTCCTCCTCTTATAGAAATGGTAGTGCCCCCTGGAGGTTTGCATTTGGAAATTGTTTAATAACGTAGATCTTTAGATCTAGAGATGGAAATGATATGATACTATATATAGTTGTATTAAGAAATAGTCCTTTTACATTATTTAGTAGTGACCATCTTGGGTCAGTAAAGACTATAATGCAGTATACGACCATCTTAAATATTTTTAATGTACAGAACTTCAGTGAGTCAAAGTATTTCCTTTTTTTGTTGTTAAAAGATACTAAAAGTGGGATATAAATGCTTTCTGTCTTGCCTTTGCTTTCTCATGACTACTTCCCTGGACTTTGCCATTGTTAGCTCTCAGCTACTCCCAGTCCAGTGATATTTTTATCAAATATCAGTGATGTTTCTTCTGATTTTTAGATCTTAGCGTTTGTTGCTAGTTCCATTTGTTTGGCATTTATTCATGACTTTCCATTATTAGTTACCGTCTCCATTTATATATATCTGTCGTATTTGCTCTGTCTTGATTTTAAGCTCCCCAAGGGCAAGGATCTTTTCATTTACTTTGTATCTTAACATAATAATCCCTACATAGTAGATAACTATTTATCAGTTGATTGTAATAATTAATAGAACTAACCAGAAAATATTTTTCACTATTGACTGTTACTGCAAATATTTATAAAAATTATTACTTTACCTTAGTGCAGTTGATGTAAATGTTTTATTATTGAGGATGTCTTCATTTTAAAGTTTATTCTTTTTTTTTTTTAAAGATTTTTTTCATTTGAGAGAGAGAGAGGGAGCACAGATTGGTGGGGGGGCGGGGGGCCAGAGGGAGATTGAGAAGCAGACACCCCGCTGAGCAGGGAGCCTGACAGAGGCCTCAATCCCAGGACTCTGACATCATGACCTGCACTGGAGTCAGTCGCTTAACCGACTGAGCCACTTAAAGTTTATTCTTAACATCAATTTTAATTCTGTTGGTAGAGATATAGGTGACATAAGAGGACAAGGGATGGTTTCCATTCTGGTTTTTGGTGCAGAACTACCTAAAGCCATTTATTCTTTCAGAATTATAAATGGTAGAGATAATTATGAATTTGAGTGGGGATAGAGAGATGCTTCTAGGCTAATAGGACATGGAACATGATGTAAAATGCCTCAAGTGACATTTTGGAAAGTGAGGTAAATGGCCAACATAACAATCCGGATACTCCTGTGTCTCACCTACATTTCACTTTTGTTGTTTGTTTATTGGTAATGAGTGGGTATTATCCCTGTCTCCTTGTTTAGATATTCCTAGAGTGTTGATTGGACCCTGTTAAGGTAATAGGCATACCCAGCAATTGATTTCTGCGGATAAGTTGAAATAGGAATTTATTTGAGCTTCTTATAGAGTCTGAATAATAACTGATCTGGAAACATGATTTGTAGTTGATGTTTTTATTGTTATGAGAAATCCTGGGTATATGCTTGCTTTTTTGTTATTTATTTGGACTGCAGAAGACCATTCGAATTTTAATCAGTTTCTGATCAGTTCGGTTCTGGTTAATCTAAGTTTATAATGTAGTATAATTTGGCTGCCTTTGAATTATAAGAAAAAAATACTCCTTCGAAAAAATTTTCTTTGTGTTGTTTGATACCCTGTCAGCAAGGCCATATAGTCTATATTTCAAAACTTTTAAAACCTGTAAACAAAATTTTAATCTCCTTTTAAATATACACCGTAACTTAATCATTTTTTTTTTTTTTGCTGTGAAGGACTAATATAGTACTGGTTTTTCGTAAATTCTCAATTAAATCTAATTTCTTTTAGAGCTAGTCTAGTTTCCTGTTCTTGTACTAACTAGTTCAAACTGTCCAGAGAATAAAATTGTTATAGGAGGTATTTTCTCTGTGTAATTCTCATATGGGTACTGAATTTTGGTCTAATTGAGGAAGGAAATAAATGAAAACTATTTACCCCATGGATATTATATGTGTAGAATGTACTTCTCTGGATGTTAAATTGGAAAGTCACAAGGATCATCAAATTTCAGTGTTTAGATGTTTTGTGAATTATTTCCATGATTTGATGAAAAATCTTGATTGAAAATAATCTCTTACCCAGAAGCCATTTTCTCTCTGTAGTTGCTAATGATAATCTTCTGATTTTATTTAGATTAATTTAAAGTTTGGTATTAGAAAGCCAGAAGCGCGGACGGGAACTGAGACAGATACCTGTACAGCTTGTGCAGGTACCTTGATCCTTGAGTTTGCAGCTTTAAGTCGATTCACAGGAGCAACAATATTTGAGGTTTGCTTTCATAGTCTTTGATCTCTTGGGTATTGGGCATAACTAACTTTATATCTTTTTTTCATTGCTCAAGTATGAGGATTATCAATTGGATGATTACTGTCATTTTAGTGAACTTTTGTCTAGATTCCACATATGGTTTTTCTCAAAAACCTAGAAGTCATTGTGAGATATATATTAAGACAACTTTGCATTTGTTCACAAACTGTACATTTTTAGGTTTATTCTTAGGAGATTTCTAGCCATATTATAGGAATTTGATATCACAAATGTCTTATATGAAAAACTTTTTATTTGTTATACTTCTAGATGGTCTATTGCATTTCTGAAAACTTCACGAAATAGTGAAATTTTTGCACTTCTCTTGATAGAAAGTCATATCTGTAAGTTTGTTTACCCCAAGGTTAATGTTATTTCTTATCCAAAAGACTTAATATTCCCCAAGTAATTTGTTGTACACTAGCTATGTTTCACACTTTTAATTTTATCTGTATGTTTAAGCATGTTATTGTGTGCAATAATATCACAAAACACCCTCTTTTTCAAACATATGACTTAGGAAAATTTTTAAAAATTCAGCAAACAGCACACATAAAGCAAGCAGAAATAGGGACCACATACTAGCATTAAAGACTTTCTCTGAGTGTTAGTAAAACAAGTCAAGTGGTCTTTGTGCGTCTGTATGTTCAGAGTGTCAGGGACAGATTTATCACGTTTGGTTTAATTTTTATTCTGTACTTTGCTGACATATTTTCCTTTCATTGAAAAGTATAGTCACTTTTGCACTGTCTAATTGAACTACAAACTCAGATACTGATGCATTTATAGGTTAGGAAAGTGAGACTCAAAGAGGATACGATGCACAGCTATGGGTGAATGAGTAGAATTGGAATTAGAACCCATGCCTTTCTAAATTCAAAGCCCATGCTCTTTCCACTGGTGTATTTTGTACTTACGAGTAAATCTATTTGAAAATTATGATCTTTTTAACTTCATGAATATACAGTAATTTATTGTGAGAGAAGCAGCCTGATGCAGTTGACAGCATTGATCTAATACAGGGTTGGCAAACAACAGCCTTGGGGCCAGATCTAGCCACTGCCTATTTTTGTGAATAAAGTTTTATTGAAACACAGCCATGCTTATTTATTTATTTGCGACTATGACTGCATCTGTACTAAAGTGACAAGAGTCGAGTAATTGTGACAGTGACTGTATGGACCCATAATGCCTAAAATACTTATTACCTGGCAAAAAAAGTTTGCTGACTTTTGGTCTAATATATAAAGAGACGTGAGGAATTCTCATACTAGTTGTTCTATAATTCAGTTTTAAACTTTGGTTAAATCTTTGTTTCACTGGGCCTGTTTTCTTAACTGTAAGATAGGAACAGGGAAATCTTTATGAAACGAAATTATAGCATTTAATTAAAGCCATAGTTTGCTTTGTTTTAAAAAATCAGCATAAATAAGTTGAATCAAGAGCTAAGACTATTTTATACTCTGTTCTTAAATCTGCAAAGTGGCAAATTGGTTTAATTTTTTTTCTTCTGTAGAAGTACTTCTCCAGTGCTAAATAGATTCATGTTCTGAAATTAAGTTTAACTTAGAAACTCTCCTTTACATGTCTTATGCTTTTATATTTTATAACATCTTTCTATTGAAAGCTAAGAATTTGATCAGAAACTATTTTACTTTAGTGGCCAATGGGTAAAAATAAGTGGAAAAAAAAAGAAAAACGTTGTCATAAAGTTATGTTTGGTATTGTCAAATGAATACTGGTGAATTTATTTACTCTTCACTAACAAAGTTGCATGCTATGTAAAAGTGGGCTCTTGAAATGCCTGTTTGTGTTTCAGAGATGACATATCAACTTTGGAATTCTCTTCTAATTCTCTAAATAAGAGCATGTAAGGAGATTTTCACTTTGTATTTAAATGATAGAAATTACTTTAACAAGCGCATTTAATTATGGCAGCAATTAATATAATTTAAGAATACATGTATGTGAATGTGAACTTGCACTAGAAGTATTAGATGAACATGATGGTCTCAAAGTGAGATCCCTGCCACTAAATAGTATTTTTAGACTCATTCTTTTTACCTAGTCTTGATTGGCTGAAAAAGAGCCAAGATTTGACTTGTAAGGAAATTTAATTTAATGTATATATGTATTTTAATGATTATCATAGGAATTTTATACAATCCTTAAAATATTCTGTGAGCCTTTGACTTTTGTTTCTTTGTTTCCTGTTTCCCAGAGATGTGCAGTTCTTCAAGTATGTTTTTCTTTTTTTTTAATTATAGGAATATGCAAGAAAAGCTCTTGATTTTCTCTGGGAAAAAAGACAGCGAAGTAGTAATTTAGTGGGTGTGACTATAAATATTCATACTGGAGATTGGGTAAGAAAAGGTATGTAGGTTCGGCTTTTTAAATCAAGCCTTCATATCTTCAGAATGGTTGGGAAATACAGGATTTTCATTTGTTAAAATAATCTTTGAGACAGTATAAAGCATAGTTTTTCACCAGATTGCTGGAATTTTAATTTAACCTGATTTTCTTCTTTGGGACCAGATAACAGTACGCTCATTCTAGATAGACTTACTGTTTTACTTTATACCTTAATGGGTATTGCATTATAGATACAAGATATGGATGAAACACTAGAACTAGTTTCATTGAGAACTAGAGAATCAGAATACCTCGATCATCTCACATTAAGTGGAAATCTGTATTTATTAATGTTACCACTAGATGTTATTGAAGTGAATTGGAATCATGAGATAAATGTTACATGAACAAACAGGATATAGAATTATATAAAGAATATAATTTTATCTTATAAGACACCCCTATAGTGCATAGATGAATGGAAATATAGTAGAATATTTATTCTTAGTAAGATTATCTTATTTATTGTTTATTTAGTATTATGTAAGATTTTTCCAAATTTTATTTAAATGGTCCCTGAAACTAATCTGAATTCTGGCTTCAGAATTCTGCCATTTCTTTTCTTTTTTTTTAAACTTACTTGGAACTCAGGTGCAAATTAATTAGAATTAATTTTAAATTAATCATAATCCTTGGTTTTTAACACATTCATCATTGGTCCATGCATGGCACATTTTACTTAGTCATTTTTTTTTAAGATTTTATTTATTTGTCAGAGAGAGAGAGTGCGTACACGAGCAGTGGGAGGGGGGAAAGGGAGAAGCAGGCTTCCCACTGAGCAAGGAGCCCGACATGGGATTCGATCCTAGGACTTGGGATCATGACCTGAGCCAAAGGCAGATGCTTAACCGANCCATTTTACTTAGTCATTTTTTTTTAAGATTTTATTTATTTGTCAGAGAGAGAGAGAGTGCGTACACGAGCAGTGGGAGGGGGGAAAGGGAGAAGCAGGCTCCCCACTGAGTAAGGAGCCCGACATGGGATTCGATCCTAGGACTTGGGATCATGACCTGAGCCAAAGGCAGATGCTTAACCGACTGAGCCACCCAGGTGTCCCTTATTTTTAATAATGTAATAAGGACCCACAAATGGGCTATTACATGACAACATACACTTGTGCATATGATCCTTGACTCTTCCTGCCTCTGCAATCCCATACCTCTGCCTTCTCTAACTGAAATAGTCAACATTCTTATTTTCTACTGATCATTTGCTTTTGATAAAGTTTTATTGCATCTGTATGTATTCTTAAAAAGTATATTTTTTGTTTTGTTTTAAACCTTATATAATCATACCACATCATGCATACTTTTGAGACTTTTTTCACTTAATATATTGCATATTGTTGCATGAAGGTGTAGTTCTTTTTTTTTTTTTTTTAAGACTGCTGTATAATATTTTATTGGATGAATGAACCATAATCTGGGTAAATGCCAATCTAAATGGATTGTTTCCTGGATTTTACTATTGTGAATGGTAGTGCCATGAATATTTGTATGTTTCTCCTGTTATATATGTATAAGAGTTTTTCTTGGCTACGTGTGGAGGAGTGGAATTTTTAGATCATAGGATAAGTTAATGTTCAGCTTCAGGAGATAATGTCAAAATTGTTTTCAAAACTGTTTTCCAAAGTTGTTTCACCACTTCCACTAGCAAAATATAAGAGATCCCATGGACCAACATCCTCTGCATTGAGTAATGTCAGACTCAAAAGTTTTGCCCATGAAATAGATATACAAATGACTTCCTGTTGTAGTTTGATTTGTATTTCTTTGATCACTGATGATGTTGAACACTTCTTCATATTTATTGGTCATATAGGTTTCCCTTTTTTTGATATTGATGTTCTTGTATTTTGTCCATTTTCTATTCAGTTAGTTGTACTTCAGAAAATACTGTTGATACCTATATGATACTTAACGATTTATGTGATAACTATCCATTAAAATTTATTGACGTTTCCTTTTTGGCCCAGAATGTGGCCAGTTTTTTTTTCCCTTTCCCAGAGACAGAGAGAGAGTGCACATGCATGCCCACAGGGTGGGGGGAGGAGCAAAGGGAGAGGGGAAGGGAGAGAGTAAATCTTAAGAAGGCTTCATGCTCAGTGTAGAACCCAGTGTAGGCCTTGATTTTAGGACCCTGAAATCATGACCTGAGCCAAAACCAAGAGTCAGATGCCTAACCAACTGAGCCACCCAGGCGCCACAGTCATGGCTGGTTTTTGTGAACATTTTGCATGTTTTTTAAAAAGTGTATATTTTCTCATTGTTGGGTATAGATTTCTATATATGTCAATTTGCTCAGTCAACGTTGTTCAGATCTTTGCTGATTTTCTGTTTGCTTCACCTACCAAGAATTAAGAAAGATGGATAAAATTTCTGACAGTGATAGTGGACTTCCTAATATCTCCCTGTAGTTGTTTTGCTTTATATATATATTTTTGGGTGCATTAATCTATTTTATTGGGTGCATTCATTTAAAATAGCTTTCTCTTCTTAGTTGAGAGAAATATTTTTGTATGTTTTGTTTTAAACATACAAATGATTTAAAATATTTCATCATTATGCAGTGATCATCTCTAATGTTCTTTGTCTTACAGTCTATTTCATCTGATAGTAATACAGCTACATCAGCAGCATTTTGCTTAATTGCCTGATAAGTTTTTTTCTGTCCTTTTACTTTCAGTCTTTGCACGTGCTCATGCTCTAAGTGTAATTCTTATAAAATTTATAGATTTTTTAAAAAAGCCAATTTGTCAGTCTTTGTCTTTTAATTGGTGATTTCAGTCCATTTACATTTACTTGTATTTTTAATATATTTGGACTTATACTATCTTAATTGTAATTTCAGTGTGTTCCACTTTTCCTGTTTTCTCTTTAATCCTTTTGTTATTAAATGAAGCCTATAGTTGCCTCCTAGTAAGACATGAACTTTAGTATGTTCCCCTATCTCTTTCTCCCACAGCCCCAGCCTCCACCCCCCGTTTTGTTAATATTACATAGTTATTTAGTTCTTATTCACTATGAATATGTTCTTTCTTCTTTTGGTCTTAGTACAGCCCTCCTTCTCTTTCTTTAAAGGTAACAAACTGTCAAGGTATTTGGTCACTTGAACCTTGTATATTGCTTGCAATATCTGTTAGATTTGTCGCCCTTCTTACTTAAGTATTTATCCCCGTTTTCAGTAACTTTTAATAGTTTGAGGCCTTTTATGCCTAGCAGTTTTATTATGCTTTCGTATTTGACAGTTCGGCTGTATATAATTTTCTGTTTAAGTTCTTTTCCTTCAAGTCTTTGAAAATACAATTCTATTGTCTTCTTACATTGTATGAAAAATCTGATATGATTTGATTTTTATGCCCTTATGTGTGTGATCTACTCTTCCTCTATGGAGACTAAGAATATCAAAAGCAAAGAGAAATTTCTAAAAATGTAATTGTAATTTTGGGTGTAGAATTTTCTTTAGCTCTCCTTTTGATATTCTGTAGGTCCTTTCTATTTAAAATCTTTGTTTTTAATTGATGAAAACTGGTCTTATTTTTTAGATATTCTTTTCATTTTTATTAATCTCTCTTTTTGCAGTTCCTGCTATTCTAAATCACTTCTGTTTCTGTCCTCCATATATTTTACCTTTATATTTTCTTTCTTTTTTTTTTCTGCTTTTTTTTCTTCTGGAAGAGTGCTACATGTGATCTTTCAGTTTGCTGTTCTGTTCCTCAGCTGTATCCTTTATGCTATATATCCCATCTGTTTTGTTATTTTAACTGTTAATTTTTTAGTCCATATATTTCTGCCTGATTAAAAAATTTTTCTTCATGGGATGCCTGACTGGCTCAGTTGGTAGAGTATGTGTTCAATCCCCATGTAGGGTATAGAGCTTCTTAAGGGTTTTTTTTTCTTCTTATTTTATATTGTTAATATCTTCCCGATCCTTAGTATGTCTATTAGGCTAATTGTGCCTGTTCCCAGGAGTAATCCGGAGGATACCTGGAGCACCGACCTGAGTTGTAGCAAGTGTAGGAGGAGATGTGTCGTAAGATAGTGGTTGGGTAGAAGCAAGAGCAAAACTCTAGCATATCCCTCCTGTTTGATTCTTTCTTAGCCATGTCTGGCTGCCTTCTGCTCCAGGCCAAAGCCACCCTCTCCCCGACCTGCCCTACCCATGCCGCCAGGTTTCTTACAGTTTTCTTATTTTCCTTCTGTGGTCCTCAGTGATGACCTTGGAGGAAGAAGATAACAACCGTGTTAGTTGCAGCAATTAAAATTGGCATCTCCAAACAGCAGCAGTCTTGATATCATATCTACTCTAAATGTAAAGATTGATGTCTTACTGATAAAGGGTCTAAATGTTTTTAAAAATGCATAATGGTCCTCTCTAATATTTCCTTTTTTGAGTTCCTCACTGAGAAAATGAGCTTTGAGAAACTTCTTAAAACTAGTATCTCCTGCTTTTAAATAAGACTTATGTAACCCAATTTTGCAAAGTAAGATTCTTTTTTTGTAAATATACAAACATTATCAGCAAGGAACCATTGTTATTCATAAAGTAGGGTTAATATTTCTATAAATGCTGAGTTTTTCCTTTAAACAGTTTTATGTTTAGACTAATGTTTCATTCTTAGTGTACTAATACCTGCATTTGTACCGTCAAGAGTTTTTAAGACTTGTTTAATAGTCACGTTTATATGTATTTTTTCCATAGATAGTGGAGTTGGAGCAGGGATTGATTCATATTATGAATATCTATTGAAAGCCTATGTCTTGCTTGGAGATGACAGTTTTCTGGAAAGATTTAATACAGTAAGTTGATCTAATTTTATATTAACTTTAGAGCCAATTTTATTTGAGTGCCAGATTTTGATAGAAAATGAATTATCTGAGTGACAGTCTGAGAAATAATCTTTTTAAAATGTGTATTAGTTTTTTTTACCAGTATTCCCTGATGTTGGACAGGGACAGGACAAAGCTACATACATTCCAAAAATTAGTTTACAAAATGGTTTTGTTTTCATCTCTCATCAGAAGTTTTTAAGTTCTGCCAGTAAATCATAGACTAGGT
The DNA here is from genome assembly GCF_002007445.2 of Ailuropoda melanoleuca. Lineage (NCBI taxonomy): Eukaryota > Metazoa > Chordata > Mammalia > Carnivora > Ursidae > Ailuropoda > Ailuropoda melanoleuca. The sequence continues at coordinate 85,139,178 of NC_048225.1, forward strand.
AGATTTGAGTTTACCTAATCTTTTACACAAGGAGGAGAATTATTGAAATAAATTATGTTATCTTTCTCCTTTGGATTCCAATTCTTTTTGAAATCTTGGAAGTTTGGCCTAGTCCTTGAGCACACCAAGTTTGCAGGACTTTGGAGATGTAGAGAAACTAGTGAGTATTCATTTCAAAAGCAGGTCTATAACTCTTGAAGTCTGGGTCAGAACTACAGGCGTATATTTAGGGGAGAAGGGGGAGCATTATTGAGCCTGATTGGATTGCCTTTGTATAATTGAAATCAGTATAGCAGACTAATCAGCTAATCACTGTATTCTTTTGAAATCATTTAGAATTTCTTTGTGCACCCATCGGTTCACCCACGTTACTGTGAGACAGTATGGTATAGTGGCTAAAGTATGGGAGTTGTCCTGCTTGGGTTTAAATCATGGTGTACCACTGGTTTTTTGACTTTGGGCAAGTAACTTTGCACTGTTTGTTCCTTATCCACAAAATGGGAATACTAGTATTATTCATAGAGTTCTTGGAAAGATTAAATAAGCTAGTGCATGTGAAGTGTTAGAACAGTGTCTTAGCATCTAGCAGATACTCAATAATAAATAATAGATGAGTTAGGAAAAACCAATAAGAGACCTAATAAGTTGCCAACTGAATACTTTAAAGATTTTATTTTTTTTTTTTTTATTTATTTGACAGAGATAGAGACAGCCAGCGAGAGAGGGAACACAAGCAGAGGGAGTGGGAGAGGAAGAAGCAGGCTCATAGCAGAAGAGCCTGATGTGGGGCTCGATCCCGCAACGCCGGGATCACGCCCTGAGCCGAAGGCAGACGCTTAACCGCTGTGCCACCCAGGCGCCCCTTAATGGTTTCTCTTTAAGGAANTAGGTTTTTTTTGTTGGCTCATTATCATGGATTGACTAACAGCTCAATCTGTTGTCAAACCTGAGAAATATCTAGGAGAAGATGATAAAAGAAGGGGGAAAAAGGTTCTTACGAACATAAAAGACAGATGTAGCAGACTGTAAGCGTGGTAACAATGATCAAATGCATTAATTTAAGTAGTGGTGAGCACCGGAGTAGTACATTAGCTGAGAGGGGACCAAATTTCCTATACACAGGAGAAAACACAACTAATTCTGTAATACAGAAGCCTGTAACTATATTTCAAGAGGACATAAGAGCATCCCTTGGCCACAACCATGGGCCAGTNCAGGTTTTTTTTGTTGGCTCATTATCATGGATTGACTAACAGCTCAATCTGTTTTCAAACCTGAGAAATATCTAGGAGAAGATGATAAAAGAAGGGAAAAGGTTCTTACGAACATAAAAGACAGATGTAGCAGACTGTAAGCGTGGTAACAATGATCAAATGCATTAATTTAAGTAGTGGTGAGCACCGGAGTAGTACATTAGCTGAGAGGGGACCAAATTTCCTATACACAGGAGAAAACACAACTAATTCTGTAATACAGAAGCCTGTAACTATATTTCAAGAGGACATAAGAGCATCCCTTGGCCACAACCATGGGCCAGTCCCACAAGACAGCAATAGGATCTCCCTTCAGAAGATTTTATATTAACTATAGTCTTTAATATTCTGTATCAGAATTAACACAGGGGAGTGTATATATATTTTAGAAAGATTTCCATATAGAATAATTTAAATATTTAAATAGTTAATTAATAATAAATTTATTTATATATAAATTCAGGTTTACTTTCTTCACAGTGCAATTTAATTACTGTTTTTCAAATAATACGTCTTTCTTCATCTACTTCCATGAACGCATACTGTGATCTTCTAGCACTACGATGCCATAATGAGGTACATCAGCCAGCCGCCTCTGCTACTCGATGTGCACATCCACAAGCCAATGCTGAATGCTCGCACTTGGATGGATGCTTTGCTCGCCTTTTTTCCAGGTTTGCAGGTAAAAAAAAAACAAACAAAACCCACAAAAAACCCCGTACTTTTTAAGTAATAATGTAGAACAATTAAGTGCATATGTGATCTCTCAAATTGAATTACCAAAATGGAGTCACATTTTAAAATTTATTAATGTACACTTTTCTTTTTATATAATGACTCTAGATAAAATCACTTCATATTTTATTAGGTAATTCTGTTGTTATTGTTGACTTCTAGGTCTTAAAGGGGGATATTAGACCTGCTATTGAAACTCATGAAATGTTATATCAGGTGATTAAAAAACATAATTTCCTACCAGAGGTAAGCAAATCGTCTTTGGAATTCTAATTTACATATACTATAAATTGCTCTTTTAAAGATAGCAAATGTTATCTTCAGGATTGGCTTATTCTTTTTTATTTGTTTCTTTTCCTGGTTAGATAGTTTATTTAATTTGTTTTTTGTTTATATAATACTTTATATGTTTTTCCTTTTTCTCATGATCAAGAGAAGTCTAATTTAAGGTAATGCTGACCATTTATGGAAAAAAAAAAAAAAAAAGAAAATATCCCAAATTAGTATTTCTCAGCCTTTTCTAATCTCTGCCATTGCATACCTAGTGTCTCATTCTAACTTTTACATATATTCACCAGCTAGAGAAGACTTTTTTACTCTTTATTTTCTAAAGATTATTTTATGAAAATGATATACATTGAACATATACTCTTCCTGATCACATAGACTGCCTGGTTTTTATATATTAGTAATAAATATTCTTGCTAGCTTGTTATGGCAAAATCTTAACCGCACACATTTTGGCTTTCCAGAAATGTGCCATTAAAAATTTCCAAATTCGTGTATGTATTCTGTCCCTGCTTATTCACTATGGTCTGTGAGATATCTAAGCCTTCCACCAATTTAGATTGCTTCCTAAGGTGTTTGTTTTAGAAAGTGTAGTTTTGTTAGACTTCAGGTAAGTAGGACTGTGCATGGTAGAAAATTCATATCACTCAGAATAAACCAAGGTTCGACTAAAAACATCATATCACAGATGAAGTTTTATTTGGTTCCCATAAAGGTTTTGGTTTTATTTTAATCTTTTTTTTTTAAAAAAAACCAGTTGGCTCTGTTAGTGAATAATTTCAAGTGAGACTAGTTTTATTTTTAAATAATGCCTTGTCTCACTCCACAGAGGATTTGAAGTTGTTATAAAAGAAAGCATATGCTAAAATGCTAAAATAGAAATATGAGAACGAGGGACTTAATAATTAAGAGGAAAAAATGGAGATAAGGAAAAAGAAGAAAACACAAAGACCCATGTAGTGGCATTACTGAGTTTGATAGTTTTCTCTAACTTTCCTAATAGCCAAAATGATCGTTTGCAAAAATGATTACATGTAATTGGTAAAAATAGCACCTTGGCAAAAATGAATTGTGATTTTAAGGAATGAAAATTTTCATTTTATAGATGAAAATTGTTATCAGTATTTTAATCCTTTTTTATGATCTAACTTATGTCCTACTATGTACTCTAGAACCACTTGTTTATTTTTTAAATCACATTTCTGTACCTATTTACGTGTTGTTTTGTCCAGGCATTTACCACAGATTTCAGGGTGCATTGGGCTCAACATCCTTTAAGACCAGAATTTGCAGAAAGTACCTACTTCTTGTATAAAGTAAGCTATTTTACCTCTCTTTTTGCTGTTTAGTCCCCATTCTCTGTTGGATATCTCACTACCTTATAATAGTAATTGGGTTTTCAAAGTCCTTGTTTAATGTTATAATGGTTGGATATGTTATGGTTTTCATTCATCTAGTCCATAAAAGAGTTGACATCTAAGTTTTGTGGCTCTTCAAAATATTTACATTTCTTAAAAGAGAAATGTTATATTCTAGAGCTGCTTTCTAAAGCATGTCTCTTACCTTTCTGGGCATTAAAAATTTTATCAAAGGGCTGAGATACATAGTTGGACAGCTTTCCAGTTGTGTGTTTAAGAAATCCCATAAAGCAGATCCATGGCTTATTTCCAGAGCTAAGTTCTGTGTAACATGTGCTCCAGTGCCTGATACAATGTCTAAGCACCTAGTAGGTACTCAATAAATATCTGATAAATGAGTGGGTATATGGTAATATATAAGCTATATATACGTATACATATATTCTCCTTTTTAATAGGCTACAGGAGACCCTTACTACCTTGAAGTAGGGAAAACACTTATTGAAAATTTAAATAAATATGCTAGAGTGCCTTGCGGATTTGCTGCCATGAAGGATGTTCGTACTGGAAGTCATGAGGACAGGTAAAACAATTCCTAACGTCCCCTTTCCTCAGGGTAACTCTGAAACAACACAAAATACAACTCTTATTTAGAATTCAGATAAGCTTAATGCTTCTACAAAAGGTTCTTGAAGATGCAAAACATAGTTCATTGTGTTTATTTTTTTAAACTCTTGAATAGGCTCTTTAAAATTGTTTGAACAGTTTGTATTTTCATCATAGTGCCTGGCATATAGTAGGTGCTCAAATGATTTTTAAGTAGATGAATAAATGAATGTTAAATGTCAGAACCTTGGTATTAGGAGTATTAGGAATGGGAGGAGGGGGTTCTGTGTTAATAGTTTTTATATTATGTACAGTGTTAGAAATTATCAAGATGATGATGAATGATCTGGATTATAATTTGTGTTGAGTCAAAAATTCCTCAAAGTATATCTTGGTTAATGTGTGTATTCTTCTTCTCTTGCCGATTTGGAGGGCTGGGGAAGACCATTGGCAATTTCTCTTTCATCGGATACTGGATAGATGTGGATGGCATGAAATACTCAAGCTTGAAAAGCATACTTTGGTTACTGTGATATTCACGAACATTACAGTTATCCCAGAATTACTTATCTGGTTATTTTAACCATCCGGAACCTAGCAACACATCTCTAATGAACACTAATGTTTGTTTATTTGGTTACCAAATGTTCATTCCACAGGTAGTTTATGAAGTGTTTTATGTGCCAGAGTTAACTAGTTTTTGAGGATTAAAGATAGAAGACATGTCTTTTTCCATCTTTGAATCACTGAGAGTAGGCAGGTAAATAGACGTTACAACATTGTATATGTGCCATGAAACATATTGAAGTTTGGGATGTGACAGTCCTTGCAAGGTTTCTGGAGTCTCCTGTATCTTGAAGGATGAGCAAGGATGAGAGAAAAGTAGTAAAAGTAATTTCAGGCAGAGGGACTAGAGGCAGGTGAGACACAGCTCTCATCGTTTACTCGGAGTTGTCCCTTAGTCCTTCACTCAAGAGTATTTAGTTAATAGTTAATGAGGCTTGAGACCTACTTCCCTGATCATAGCTGATGAGAATGGATAGGTTTTGGGAAGTAGGCAGGCAGATACCAGCAAGAAATGAAAACAGATAGGCTGTGTGTTTAACATTTATTGACTGCTTCCTACATTCTGGACACTCTTCTAACTAAGCCCCTGCTTTGTTTATTAATGCATTCGATCTTGACAACAACCCTCTGAAGTGTAATTTGTATTACAATCTTCATTGTATAGATGAAGAAGCCGAGGCTCAGAAAAGTTGGGGAACTTACCTAAGGTCACACGATTAGGACGGTTAAGTCAGAATGCTTATCAAGGCAGATTGGCTCTTGAACACAATGCTGTTCTGGCAACTCATGCAAGGAACAATAATTAAGCACCGACTGTATGCCAGGCACTGCACTTAGGTGTGGGGATGGAAAGAAGAATTAGAACCAGTTCCTGCCCTCCCTTGACTTGTAGTTAGTGAAGAAGATAGGTGTGTAAAGAAATTATTACAACCATATGATTTGTGCTGTAGTAGAAAAAAGAGTAACAGGTTGAGGAATTACAGAGGAAGGCATGATTTATTCTATTTAGAGAGTTCCAGTTTTCTAAATTTAGCATTCTTCTATTTTTCCCTATCAAACATTCCTTATATGACATTGTTTCTAGACCGTTTACCACTGCCTTTGCCCCAGTCTGATTATATTCCAATGTATAGAGTATCTCTTAAAATATCATGCCCAGAATTAACCATACTGAAGATGTGCTGGCAAAACATCACTGTTCAAAACAGTTGTGAGGTTGCTCATTTTCTGAGCGGCTGATGGGTTTACACCCTCTATCCACTTGAGGATCACTGCTTCATCAGCTCACCGTTCCTCATGGCAGCATTGTATCTCTCCTGCATTTGGCCCAGCAGAAGCTTGGGAACTCCTAATCTTCAGCATTCTGTGTTACTAGATGTGCTTTAGATATTTTAGCAGCTTTATTATACTTAACTCACAGTGAGCTTGTGGCCAGTTGACTTCAGTTACTTAATTGTGGCCTGCTGACAAAAGGGTATTCTCCATCCTGCTTTTGAGCAAGTGATTTTTTTTTTTAGTGTAAACTTAGAGCTTTATACTTAGCAAAATTTGATTTTGTTGGGCTTTGTGTGTGTGTGTGTGTGTTTTCTAGGCCTAAAAGAGAGTTTGAATTTCATCTCAGTCATCTAACGTACTATTACCTGTTTTCAGTGATCTGCAGCTTAGATGGACACACCTTAAAAAATTTCCGTCTAAATTGTTGGGGAAGAATTCTGATTAGGACCATGACTAGTGTACCTCATGGTGTGACACTTGAGAGCTTTCAAGTAACAAGCTCTTTGCATCTGGTTGCTTATTCCCTTACAGATCTACTGGTGTTATCCCCTGGCTCACCAGCATACGTACACACTATTTTCAAGATGGAAATATCTGTATGTTCCTTAACAATCACTGAAAGAATATAAATGGCAAAAAGGATATGAAAATCTTCCCTAAGACACTTCCCTACTTGCTCACCCTAAGATAACCACTGTTGGCTCTTTGATAGACAGTCTTCCAGACAGTTTTATTGCATATGTGTTTGCATTTGTGTATATGTTAGTGGTTTCTTAATACAAATTCGATTATATGATATGATACCCAGTTTGCTAGCTTTACCCAACTCATACTGTAGTGATCTTACCATTTCTTTGTTCTTAGTGTTTACAAATCATGTTTCATAATCAGTTCTAGAATTCACCGAAAATCAACACCCTGCTCTTCAGTCTATACTTCTCAAGTTAGCATTTGCTCATGATAATAACTATCCCCCAGAAAAAGTTAAATTATCGTAAGTATATTGCAGGTTGACAGGAAGTGTTTTATCTATTCTGAAAAGATTAACATACAAAATGTTCAAAAAAGTTTTGAAACATTACAGGTGAGTTGTTGTTCCAAAACAAAACATCATTGATGTATAGGAAAAATAATGATAGCTCTGTTTTTGAGCTCCTACATATGCCAGGTGCTATGCTAATTAATGGATTTGTAGTATCTCATTTAGTCTTTGCCCCAGTGTTAGGCATGTGTTACTACTATGTCCTTTCCAGAAGAATAAACTGAAGCTCACAGTCCTTATATAATATCCCCATCATTACACAGCTCGTCAGTGGAAAGTCTTTTCTATTCCCAAAGCCCGTTTCTTTACCTCTATGTTCATTGCCTCTCTAGTTCATTCTTTAGTAATACTGTTAAAACTTGCTTTTGATTTAGTAAATGTTTATTGAGTGCCTACTGTGTGCTAGGACTTGTGCTTGGCTGGAGGTGTGAAACTATGCAATCTGTCCAGTAAATTACAAGTTATTACTGCCAAAACGTAGGATGCTTTGGGAGGTAGTAAATGTAATTAATTCCATTTACCTTAACTCCATGTAACAGCTGTGCTCTATTTCTGCCAGTTTTAATTTTATTAAAGCTTTTCTTTAAAATGTTTATTAAAGCATTATAACATTAAATCTGTAAAGTCACATATATTTTTATCTCCTTTGTTTCTTCTATATTTCTTTTAACAGGTATTTAAATATTTACAAAGTTATAATGATAGTCCCTGTGATTTTGTGTTGTACTTTTTTCATTTAATTTTTTGTAAGTGATTTCCTTTACCTTTAAAGCCGCCTTGTTTATCACTTAAATGGCTACATAATGAACTCCATCAAAATTGTATTACTTTATCCAGTTTAATATTAATTGAGTTCTTGTGTGGCTCTCAGTAGTAAAGTTTATCTGTATTACCTCCCTGCTGTTGGTTCTCTGTAGAAGAAATGGAAAACTCTCCTTCATTGGAAGGCCAACAGGAAAATCTTGTCTGTATGTTGACAAGGTTTAGTGTACCTGTGTGGCAGGCAGCCCATCTGGTCTTTTTCATTTCCTTGGAATATGCTTGGCGTCAAGACTGTTACCACTGGGGGTAGATAGATTCTATAGTACTTTGGACATCTAAATTGGTATAGACATGTTTATTGACCTTAACTCTGTTTCAGAGAGTTGGCATTTGAATATTTTTATGTTCTTAGATTTATTTGTGACCTTTTATTTTAGAATGGATTCTTTCTTCTTGGCTGAAATGTTTAAATATCTTTACCTGTTATTTGCGGATAAAGAAGACATTATTTTTGACATAGAAGATTACATTTTTACAACAGAAGCTCATCTGTTACCTCTTTGGCTCTCTACTACAAATCAAAGCATCTCTAAGAAGAATACAGTAGGTTATGTTTTTTAATTAAATGTCTTATTCTCTTTCATGTGTTTATTTTTCCAAGTGAAAAGTAATCCATGAATAGAATTCAATAAATATATGTATGGTAGGAGGAAAGTACATTTGTTATTTTATTTTGTTTTCTTTTATTGTACTGTTTTATCCTGTATACACTTACTACTTATTGTATTCTTGTTTTGTTTTTATTGTTTTATCCTGTATACACTTAGGTTTCACTTAATGTTTCATTTGAACCAACTATAGTGTTAAATAATTATTTTTATTTATGTAATATTGTTTTATATTGTAGACTTCAGAATATACAGAACTGGATGACAGTAATTTTGATTGGACTTGTCCAAACACTCAGATTCTCTTCCCTAATGACCCATTGTATGCTCAGAGCATTCGTGAACCCTTGAAAAATGTGGTGGATAAGAGCTGTCCTAGAGGCATCATCAGAGTGTAAGATGTATTATTTTGTATTTGTTAATAACGAAGTTAATTGTTAGTAAATGACAGAGAGTATAAAGAACATATAACAGCCAAGAAAACATTCACTTAGACCAAAGACATACTGAAGTATGTAGTTATTACTAATTAAAAATTATTCATTGGTAAAGTTAGATGGCAAAGTTTATTCTGCAGTAATGTCTTTTTTATTATGGAAATTTTGTTATGGAAATTTGGTGGTTATTTTGTTTAATGAACTAAGTATTAATAGTCAGTGGGTGGTATATAATAGTTTTTAACTTCTGTAGTTCATTTTTACACAGAATAGTTTTGTCAAATACTTCCACATGTCTTGTATATGTAGAAAGTATTTTTCCTTTAATCTATGGTTTCTATGTAGTGAAAATATAGTTTTTCTGTTTTATTTGATTTTATTTTTTGATGAAGTACTTATTCTTGTTTTTTAAATTAAATTTTTTGGCTTAATGAGTTCATTTTTTCCCAAATAGTTACATTGGAAAGGCCATCATAAGAAATTTAAAAAAAATTTTTTAAGTGAGTGTTATTATTCACAGATAGAAGTATTATTTTGCTTTTAAAATATTGGGAGAGAACCTTGTTTTTCAAGGAAGAAATCAATAATAACAAATCCCCAAGCCAACCTATTCTGTACTATTAGATAGTTATAAGGCTGTTGACTAATATAATCTTGTCGATAATATGTATGCTTTGGTAACTGTAAAGTATAAAGTATATTAAGTATAACTTAATAACCTAAGTTATATATGGGAAAATAGCTATTCCAGTTTTTCCAGTTTCATTAGTTCTAAAACTAGCAATTTTGCAAATATCTAAAATTATTTTTATTTGTCTTAGGTTTTTCCCCAGTTCTGATTTGTAGTTTTTTAAGCCTTGCCTGTAATTACTTTTAGCAGAGAGGAGAGTTTCAGGAGTGGAGCTAAACCCCCTCTGAGAGCCAGAGATTTCATGGCCACTAACCCTGAACATTTAGAAATCTTGAAGAAGATGGGGGTGAGTTTGATTCACCTCAAAGATGGGAGAGTCCAGTTGGTTCAACATGCAATCCAAGTAAGCCATTGCTGTACTAATTAGATACCATCTCTGCCCTTTTTGGTCTCATCAGCTTTCATAAGATAATGACATTTGGCTTTCTAAACTTTTAATATATGATTTATAGTTAGAGAATCAGAATTTTAGGACTTGGAAGTATCTTGGAAAGCCATGTAATTCAGTCCCTTCATAGTATAAATCAAATCACAAATAGGTTGGGTAATTTGCTTAAGTCAATAGAGTCAAATGTAGAGCTCAAGTCCAGATTTTTCTGTTTCTCAGAACCTTGTCTCTCCACTATTTAGAGCAAATCTTAAAAGCTAATAATTAGTTTTAATATCTCTGTAGTTTACAGTATTTTAATTTCCAAAAAGCTACTGAATCTAAGTATTTTATTCATTGTGGAAATCAAAATTTGCAAGTATTTGTCTATGCCTAGGAAAAATAGCATGCCTTTTTGGGAAAAAAAATTTTTTTTTTCGCTTTAAAAGCTTTCATAACATGAGGCCTTTTAATTTTTTACCTTATTCACCTTATTAGTACATTGATTCTGAGAAAACACATTTTGCTAAAGAATTTCAACATGGAACCATACCTGGTATCCCTTAATCTCAAATTCAACCTTCCCACAGCCTTAGTTTCCCCTCTGATTTCTTTCTCATCTCTGTTGTCACATCCATCCTTTCTTAAAGAGTCTTCTGCCTGCTTCCTTACGTTTCACTTACTGTCTCAGTAGTGGGAGTGACATCTCTAGTGACATTACATTCACTTACACCACGCAGTAGCCTCTTAATCTTTATTTGATTGAATTTTTCTGTAACTGTTGACTGACCCCTTTTTAAAACATTACCCCTTTCTTGACTTTCAGGGCATTCCAGCAACATATATCTTTCCTATATATCCCATATATATCTTTCCCATATATCTTTTCTGTTCATTGCTTTGTGGATTCCTTTGGAACTTCCCTTTATTTGGCACAACCACACAACATAGGCACTATCAGAGAATCTGGATCATACGTTTTTCTCTCTGTATCCTTCTTAAGCAGTCACATCTGTTTCTACAAGCTCAGCTGTCATCTTTGTACACATGATTTCTTAGATATACATAGGTAACCCTGATTCCTAATTTTACTCTTAAAATCAGCTTTAATCTGCCTGTCATATGTATGACATGTGTCTGCATCTCAGTTTCAGTCTGTCTAAACCCGAATTAATTATCTCTTCCTGCCCCTCAGTCCATCTCTCTTCCTTTTTGTTTGCCATCTCAATAAACCCTAACATCATTTTCTTAAGTCACCAAAACTGGACATATCCAAATAGGCTTGAACTTGTCTCTGTCTCCCAACTCCTCTCTGTTCCCTCTTATCCTCCAACTCCTGTCAAGTCCAATTGACTTTTCTTGTTAAGTGTCAGGAATCTACCTTTTTTCCAGTAAAGTCAGGCATTCTTCAGCTTTTCCTCTGTTAAGACTCAATTCAAATATCATTCTAAATATTTCCCAGATCCACACTGGCAGAATCAATCATTCCCTTATCTGTGCTGCTAGTCTAATTTCCCAGTTGAGAATTTTATCATAGGTAAATTTACATGTCTGTCCTCTAGATACAAACTTCTTAAAATGAAAGACTTTCTCCCCAGTTCCTAGTCAAGTGCTGGGATCTTAATAGACGCCTGATACATATATTTTGAATTTAGTGTGATTATTAGTTCATAATTCCAAAAAAGGGAAGTATGAGGTTTATTTCTTAAAAGGGGAAGCAGAGGAAAAATAAAGTAAGCATTTCAGCATTTGGTGGAAGTCCAGTTCTCAATTTGTATCAGAAGTGGTTTGTAGAACAGTGAAAGAGACGTTGAAAAAATTATAAATGTTACTTTCAGAAAATATTTCCAGAAGTAATATTTTTAGGACAAATCAGGCCATAAATATTTGATAGGGACTGAAACTGAAAGGGTAAATTTTAGAGTAGATTATAGTGCATTAATATTTAAGACATCAAAAAGTTGAAAGTTTTCATTGCGAGAAAGGATAAAATTAATCTGTTTTTTCCCTAGGCTGCTAGTTCAATTGATGCTGAAGATGGGTTGAGGTTCATGCAGGAGATGATTGAACTGTCAAGTCAGCAACAAAAAGAACAGCAGCTACCTCCACGAGCTGTACAAATTGTTTCCCACCCATTTTTTGGCAGGGTAGTGTTGACTGCTGGACCAGCTCAGTTTGGGCTAGATCTGTCTAAACATAAAGAGGTGTGTATACTTAAAATATGCTTGTTGAAATTGAATGCATTGTGTAAGTATTGTCTTAATTGCTTAGTCTAATTTAGTGGTTTTAATTTATTAAACCTAAATATTTAATCTAAAACCCAAATATTCGTTCTCCCAGATTAAAGTAGATTAAAAGTTAAAAGCATATCTTGAAAATTTTGAGTCATAATTTCTGTATACAATATGCTTATAGAATTTTACTTAAAATATTGTTCAGATACTGTCCAATTCTTGGCCTGTTCTCTAATTTGGTATCTTTAATTTATTTAAAAATGGTTTTTTGGACTTTTTAACAACGACCTTTTGTTGAACAAAAATCTAACTTGGAGCCTTAAGGTAGAACACAGCTAAAAGTGGAGATGGTCTGGCCAGGTGACTGTGGAGAGCGTGACACTGCAGTTCCACTGAGCCACCTTGGAAGACCACTAAGCTAGCCCAGCCCCTTAGTTTTAACCTAGGAAACAAACACCTACATTGCTAAACAGTTCACAAGTTCATCTACTGGGCTGCATATTGGGACCAGACCCAAGTCGCCTGATAATCTAAAGCCAGTGCTCTTTGAACTCCATTCCCCCTAATTGAGACCTTTTTTTGTGTGTGTATTTTAAAGCTGTAAAGGCTTATAGATTGACTCATCCATTCAACTCTTTTTTGAGTCCTAGTACTGCTATATTCTAGGCACTATTTTAGATGTTAGCTGTCTATCACGTTTATAAAGTGAGTGCAGATCATGCCCTCGTGGAGTTCGCATTCTAGGAGAGAGAGGGATAGTAAAGTATCTTTACGTTGGTATCTTTGAGATCACTTCTCTGGTGGATTTAATTTTTCTGGGAAGAACTGCTTGCAGATTTATGTAGACTAAATCCATTTTTTCCCTCTTTCAAAAATTTTTCTGGCTACAAGTGATGGTTTAAAAGTGGTTCCCAGCTGTTTTAAGTGTGGGTATGGGTATGAGGTGAATCTGCCTACAGATTCCAACCACTTACTGATAACATTGTGTCTTTGAGCAAATTATGTAACCCAAGCCTCAGTTTCCCCATATGTAAAATGGAGATATGTATTATTTTTCTTAGAGTTGTTATAAAGATCAGGTTTAGTAATTTATGTAAAAATGCTTTATAAACTGCACAACCCAGTAAAATGTTGGTTGGGTACTGTGATGTGCAAAATGTTCAAAACAAAAACTTACGCTATATGTATATTGGATATGTTATCATTAGAAAAGAAATAGTCTGTTTAAAGTTCTAGATAGTGAATTGTATTGAATAGTGATTTGAGAAGATAAAAGGATATTTCAGTTACTTTTATTTCTGACAGACAAGAGGATTTGTTGCAAGCAGTAAACCATACAATGGTTGTTCAGAGCTTACTAACCCCGAGGCAGTGATGGGAAAAATCGCTTTGATACAAAGAGGACAGTGCATGTTTGCAGAAAAGGCACGCAACATTCAGAATGCTGGTGCCATTGGTGGCATTGTTATTGGTGAGTAATCCTCTGTGCCATTGTGTTGACTAGGAAGAGATCATTTTTAGGATTTTTCCTTGTATTTGTCAAAATTTTTAGCAGAATTCATCATATTATTTTTACTTCACTAGACAGCATACTTGATGGGAATCCAGTGACTTTCTTAATTTCTATGTGTTGTATGTCTTTTTTGAAATTCTGGATTTGGGTTTCTGTATATTAATGCCAATAAAAGAACGTGGGGATAGGTGTGTACGTTGGGGCACCCCAAAGCACCCAACACCGTGGATAAGAAAATGTGCTTTGACATCCAAAGCCCTCTAAGGGCAAGAATTACACACTGCCACCTCCAGTGGGGAGCCATTAAAAATATCCATTCCTCCACAAAAAATGCAGGCTTTGGAGTCAAATACATTGGGGTGCAGTTCCTGGCTCTGCCACAAAATCATGGTGTAACGTTGGCCCAGCTTTAGTTTATTGGTTTATTCAGTAGAATATTTTTTTGAGCTCTAGTGAAAGTGGTAAAAAAAAAAATATCTTTTAGGTGGTTGTAAGGTTTGAAGATAATATATACAAAATTTCTTAGCCTAATAGCTTATATATCATAGGTATAAGCACTAGTTGCTAGCAAATTTTTATTTCCTCTGGTCTTTTTCTGCTGAAATTACAAACTCAAATCATTTACCTCTGTATTTCAACCAGTGTGTTTTGCTTTTTTATTTTTCATAGAAAATCACTTATAACAAGCAGGCCATGACTGCCAGGGAAAATATAAATTTTTCTTTTCTTTTTAAAGATGAATTTATTTATTTTTAGAGAGAAAGAGCGGGTTTGGGGTGCAGAGAGACATATGGAGAGAGAGAATCTCAAGCAGACGCCCCCACTGAATGGGGAGCCCCATGTGGGGCTCGATCTCATAACCCTGAGATTATGACCTGAGGCAAAATCAAGAGTCAAGACACTTAACTGACTGAGCCACCCAGGTCCCCCCAGTTTTTCTGTGCTTTAAGTGTACAGTTTATATTCAGAACTACAAGACCTGAGGTCACATCCTAATTATGAAATTAAGCTTTATAGCTTCTCTCACAGGGGAAATCTATTTTGAATTTTTTCTTTCTTACTAGGATAGATTTCCTTTTTCAATTCAATGTAAATAAAAATTAAGGCATTTAAAATTAAATATTAGGATTTACTTCATTGAAAATAATTGAGATATTTAAAATAAAATACTAGGATTTATTTCAGTGAACGTAACTATTTACTCTTCCTTTTGCTTATCCCATATGGGCACTCCGGTGTTGATTTACTGAGCGCATAGATTTCATTAGTTAAGTAAGTACTAGGAAAAATTCTGCTTAATAACTTAAATCAGCAGTTGGCCAACTACAGCCTATAGGCCAAGTCCACATCACTGTCTGTTTTTGTAAATAAAAGTTTTATTGGAACACAGCCATGCCAGTTTGTTTAATTTTGTCTATGCCTACTTTCGAGCAATGGTAATGGAGTAGAGAAGAACTGCATAGCCTAAAATACTCACTCTCACCAGTGACAGAAAAAGGCTGCTGCTGCTCAACTTAAACGATCGCTCCATCCTTGGCTGTTTTCCGTGCTGAGATTTCTTTCATTGGAGAATTTAATCGCTTGTCATCACTATCATTTTGAACACTTCTTTACCAAGACTTTAAAAATATAAAATATAAAATATAAAAAATAGAGGCTGGAGCACATATGAAGTAGTTTAGATTTTCCCTATAAGTCGAATTCTCGTGGTATTCTGTACTCTGCGAGGTTTGTCGAGTTTGTTTTCTTCAGTAGCTGTTAGTGGCAGAATCCTCTGCTGAGCTCAGTGGGTAAACAAGTAAGAGGCAATGATCCTTACTCGGAAATTTCATTTTTAAAGGGAAACATTCTTGTATTAGAACTTCTTTTTCCTATGTTTTTTGTTTCTGATGAAGTATTTTGTTTGATTTTGCTGGTTTTCATTGTATATAAATGAGCAAATTAGGGCTTAGTTGTTTTTTATCACAAGCACTAAAAGTAAAAATTATCTTAGAATAATCATTTGGCTGCAAGAGACAATAATTGATTTAAGCTGGTTTAAGAAGGGAGGTTTGTTTACTACTGGAACTGGATTATTTTAATTGAACGCAAGAGTAAGAAATTCGGCTGAGTAAAAATCATCAGGAACCATGATAGCTAGTAGAGTTTTTCCGTCTCTCTCTTTTCTCTGGGTCTTCCTAGACTCTCTTCTCTGCATCTCTTTGCAGTTCTGCTTCATTCTCCGGCTTCTCACCAGCTTGCTCCCTCTTTGCTCATTAGTTCCAAAACGGTCATTTTTAAAATTGCAGCCTCAGCCCTGAGCCTGTGTCCCCTTACTAGATAACTACCCACTGCTAACTGAAATAGTCTTTCTGTGTGCCACTTCCGGGTCCTCCAGACCTAGAGCCAGGTGGCCATGCTTTGTCTGATCGGCTGTTGCTAAGGAGGCGGGTCCTACATGGTATTCTCCACTTAGCGGGGCCTATCGGAGCAGGCTCTCCAAGAAGGGACAGGCAGTCTTTTCATCTGGCATGTGCCAGTAAAACAGTATTGAGCAGTTAGTTCTCCTGCAGTTACCCCACCGGTATAAAAGATCAGTAGTGTTCACCTCAACTCTATTATAGAGGAAAAAACCACGATCATCATTCTTTGTGGACAGTATAGAAACAAGAACTATCAGTTAATAGTTTGGTAAATGCCATTAAAGGAAATCTTAGTGAAATTTCATTCATAGTTATATCATTGTAAGCTAAGTCTTTGAATGTTTCTATTTTTAGGCTTTTTCATAAGCATATGGAAGTTTTTAGTCATAATCATAGAATTTTGTGTTCTGCTTTTTTCATGTAATAATAATATTCTGGTTTCTGTGTGTTCCATCAAGTAATTATAATTTGCTTATAATAGTTCACAGTTCACAATTATAAATAGCACTCCAAGAAACTACTTTAGGCATAGATTATTTTGCTTGTTTTGAGCTCTTTCCTCAGGATAAATTTCTGGAGTAGAATTAGTGAGCTCTAAAAGTATGTTCATTTTTATGATTCTTGATGCATAAAATAAGTGCTGCCAACAAGGGAAAAAGTATTAAAGATTGGTCTATAGGTCTTTTTAATGGACAGATGTTTTTATGTTTGCTGTATTCGTTTTCTGGCTAGATGACAATGAGGGGAGCAGCAGTGATACTGCCCCTCTGTTCCAGATGGCAGGTGATGGAAAAGACACAGATGACATCAAGATCCCCATGCTGTTCTTATTCAGTAAAGAAGGAAGTATCATATTGGATGCCATCCGGGAATATGAGGAGGTGGAAGTGCTCCTTTCTGACAAAGCAAAAGATAGAGGTAAGGGTAAAAAATCATGTGTTTTTTACTCAGTTTAGCATTAATTTTACTAGTTTGATAGCAAAAGTGAGTTACAGAAAGTTATTTTTGGTTCGCTGGTAAAATAGGAGATGGCTTCAAAAAATACTCCTCTTTTGGAAATAAGAGTTGTAAAACATTTATTTTGCTTTGTTGACTTAGGATGTTTTTAGAATTACATTTTTTATATGTCATTTATCATTTTTGCTCTGGTTCTGCCCAGTGATAAAAAATACAGCTAATATATCAAGAGAGCCGATTTAAACATCCACAAATGTTCACCATTCAATTCTACTGGTACTGCATCTTACATTTCTTTTATAAGGAATAAAAAGAGTGTATCAAATGGTATTGTATACAATATAATAGTAGTTAGGTTTCAGCAGGCCACCAGTTATCAAATGACCACTGTCTTGGTGAAGGCAATAAAAATCTAGCAGGTTCTCTCCACTGAGCTGTAAGTTTATCACTAGGGATTTATAAGTTACAAGAGTTACAACTGGCTAATTGGCTGATGTCTGAAGAATAGGGCAGCATGCCTTAACTCATGACAATATATTAGTCCTCGCTAGACCAAAATGTTTGTTAGTAACTTGAAGGCTCTTTGAAACCCAGATGAAACCCAAGTTATTGTATAAATGCAAGGTCTTACTAGTACTCTTTTTTAGTTTGAAGCCTAGTGATAAGGAGAAGTGAGGGGGAGTGACACATCAGACATAGACTGCCATCCCGCTTATGGGAGCAGTCCTCCTTATCCACTGGAGGCATCTGGAGAGAGAACTGTACTTCTCTCATTACCCGTGAATGGCTGAAGCTGTGGGGCTTGTGCAGGGTTGTTGAATCCCTGGGGATGTTTGTTTGACAGCTAGGTAGGAAACCGATTCAGTTCAGTATAACTTCCAAGTGAAACAGTAAAAAGTTTTGCGATAATCTAGTACTAGCCAAATCAGTGTTTTGTCTTGTCTTCCTGTATTACTTTATTCTTCTTTGACGCGTCCACTATTTAAGAGCAATGAAGTGAGTAGGATGAATTTATGTAAGGATGTATAGATAAAAACAGAACAGAATAGAGAGGATTTCTAATCTTAAATCCTCCTGTGTTCCTGACTTTTTTTTTCCTGAGTCTTTTTTTCTCAACTCAGATCTTCTTTCCTACATACATGCATTTAGGCACATCAAACACAGGCAAATTATTGTTCCATATGACTCGTTAATGCCTTTGCTTTTTCCCCCCTATTTTGTGCTACCATTGGAATTTCAGCAGCAATATTAAAAGGTAAAATGATTCCAAGCTACATTATTAATAGTAGTAAGTATCTTGCATTAATAAGCTTTAAGTTATATATATGTATATATGTATGTGTGTATGTGTAGATATACACACACGCATGTGCAAATATATATATAATTTGTTTCAGTGGATACCATGATAATATCTGGTTTAATTAATGTAATTAGATTATTTTCATGTCTAGTCAGCTGTCCCAGAATAATAATTCTTTATTGATCCTGTCATAACAAATCCTATGAATTACATATCCATATAATATAGATGAATTTACTGGTCCATGTAAGAGTCAGTCTAACAAAGACGTTTTGGCATGCATTAATTTTGATCACTTTTATTTGAATATAATGCATTTAAAATAGCTTGTTTTAAAAACTCGTATGTGTGTAGGGGTGCATGGGATTAGGACTACGAGGTTATAGTAAAGCATGTGCTATGTGCTGCTCATACCAGAAAGAGAATAAGAGAAAAAGATAAACTCTACTAGAGGTAGTTCTCCCCCACCCCCACCCGTGGGGGATATAGTCCAAGACCCCCCAGTAGATGCTGGACACTGTGGATAGTATACTGTTCTGTATGTACCATGTTTTCCTATGCATACATACCTGTGATAAAGTTTAATTTATAAATTAGGCATATAGCTAATAACAAAATAGAACAGTTATAACAATATACTGTAATGAGATTTATGTGAATCTGGTCTTTCTTAAAATACTTTTGTACCTATCCTTCTTGTGATATGAGATGATAAAATGCTACGTGATGAGATGAAGTGAGGGGAATGACAGGCATTGTGACCTAGTGGTAGGCTGCTGTTGACCTTCTGATGCTATGTCGGGAGGTGGAGGCTCATCTGTTTCCTGACCAGGGTCGACTGAGGGTAACTGAAACGTCAGAAAGGGAAACCGTGGGAAAGGGGGGGGATTACTGTACAAAAAACATTATCTAACAGTATTCTTTTAAGGACCATGCAGTAAAAGGGCTTTATGTAAATGAGACATTTTTTTTAAGTTTTGCTGGTTTCTAAGGTTAGTGAACTGTGATGTGTTACAGAGTGATCTTTTGGCAGAAAGTCTTTAAAAATTCCCCTTTTGATGTAGCTCTTTCAGGAACTGTACAACTGTATTAACAAAATCAATGTAACAAAATTATCAGTGTAACAGAAACTCAATAATAGTTTTATTAAATCAACTACCTTATTCACTTAGGAAAATACCCTAAGAAGTTGATGTCTGTAGCATTGTCATTAATTTGTCCGGTGCCATTACTGCGTGCCTCAGTGTTTCTCTTCAGTATCAGCTGATGCTGATGCTTTTGTTACAAGTGTAGATTCCTGAGTCTTACTCCAGAATATTGAATCAGACTTTCTGAAGGCAGGGACCAGAATCTGAAATTGTAAACAAACATCCCAGGTAATTACACTCAGCAACACTTTGAGAAGCACTGAAGAATGCTAAGAAGGCACCTTTTTTTTTTTTTTAATCATATGCTATGATTTATATGTGAAGCTATATATGAACCATATTGTACCATCAAGGGTACTAGGTAGGATTATATAAGTAATGCCCAATAATTAGCATCCTTAAAATCAAACAGTAACATGTCCTCCAGATTGCTCTTTAAAAATCTTATTTCACATATACATACTTCCTTTATAGAGTCACACAGTTTTGATTGAGCAGTTCTTTCCACATGTTGGTAGAGAAAATAGAAGTCCCAGAACAAGCCCCTACTCCCACTCTCACTTTCTTATTCTGATCAGAAGTCCCAGCCGTTAATACAGAAATATCTGCCATAGTCCTATCTGCTAGCAAAAATGTTCGGGTATCTTATTACATATTCTTCAGAAGTAAAGCATTAGTAATTTATCGAGTGGAAATATTGTTTCCTTGGGTCAGACCAGTCGTACTTCTAGAAGTTGTACTATCCATGGAAGTTTTAATACCATGTCTCTCATGTGTTGCATCTTTCTAGAAGATAAGAATTATTCCAACCCTGTGCTCACCAACAAATGACACTGTGCTGTTACATTTAGATCCAAATTGCAACAGTTTATAAGTGAGAATCAAATTCCTTTACTCAGTATTTTCAAGGGGAAAAGCAGCATTTTCAAGGTGCCACACGTTCTCATGCTTGTGCGTTACAGTGCAGGCTGTGGTGCCTTGAGAGCTATACACTCATGTTTTCAGGGCTACTCCTGTATTTATATCTACCTGATAAAGAGGTGGACAGAGAAAATGGAAAGAAAAGAAAGGTCCCGTGGTTCGAACTGCTCCAGATTTAAGTCTAGCAGTGTTACTTTTCCTAAGACTATCCCCCACTGAACTTGATTGGGGTGAATCTGCCCTAAAGTTGAACTGCAAAATTTAATATGTATGCAGAAGACCTCTTTGCCTGGAAAGGAGCATCTGAAACATTCTTGTTAAGCCGAATTGATACTCACCCTTCTTTCTACAACCCTTCTGCACACCTTCTACAACCTGGCATGTTTTCTCATGCATCTTTGCATTTGCACATCTCTTCCCTTTTCTGAAGTGCTTATCCATCCCTCTCCACATTCCCATGGCCCATTTCCTCTTTGAGGACATTTAGCCATCCTGCATACCCAGTTTAAATACCACCTTTTAATGGAATTTTCTCTTATTCTCATAGGTTAAATGTAAGGGTGTCTTTTTTTTTTTTAAGATTTATTTATTTATTTTAGATAGAGAGCAGGGGGAGGGGAAGAGGGAGAGAGAGTCTTAAGCAGACTCCGTGCTGAGTGCAGAGCCTGACATGGGGCTCAGTCTCACAACCCTGAGATCGTGACCTGAGCTGAAACCAAGAGTCGGACGCTTAACTGCGCCACCCAGGTGCCCCAGGGGTCTTTTTAATATAGTTCTACTTTGACATTCATATTACATCCTGCTTCTGTACCTGCTGCATCTCTATAATCCTTGCTTTCAGCAAATGCTGGCCGTACAGATGCATGAATGATGGTAGAACATCCAGTCTCTTAAATCTTTGCCAAGGCTCCCTTGTCCTTTTATTATTAAAACTTAACAATTTCTTGTCTTTATATCTTGAGATTTTCTTCATTCTTTTTTTGCTCCCTGTGTTTCCGATACACCGTTTCTGAATTTAGTGATGTAGTTGCGAACGCTTCGAGAACTCTGGTGCGCCATATTGGGTGCTGCCCCGCACCGTGGCACAGCTGTGAAACAGTGTGACGGACCCTGACTCCTTCCTTGCCTTTCCTGCTTCTCCCTCTACCATCTTTACTTTCCTCCTTGCTGCCTCTTGGCTCTCTATCAGATAGTCTTACAGATTTCCTGTTTCCAGACTTGCTCTTCTTTTCCACTAATCTGTTTGTTTACTCCTATGCCAATAATAAAAGTTCACTATTTTGAATGCATTTTGATACCTGAGAAGGCAACTCTCTTCTCACTAATTCTTTTCAAAATTTCTTGACTTCTCTTCAATGTATATTCTTCCATAAGAACTTCCGAATAGTTCTATCTGGTCCCAAAAGAAAAAAAAGAAACTAGAAATGGGGTTCATTTTGGAATTGTGTAGTTGTATGCTTTACATATAAATAAGTTTTTGTTAAATATTAAGAACATTCCATCCAGGAACATACACTTACCTGTAAATGTAATCAGATCTTGTTTTATGTTTTCATTAAAATTTTATGGTGTTAAGTAATGTAGGTCTCGTACCTTTCATAATAAATTTAATCGTTTTACAGTATTTATTTTTATTATGAAAAGGGTACTTAATTTTATTTCTAACCAGTTGTTACTATAGAGAGGTTATTTGCCATTTATCTTATTTTTACCCTCTGTATCAAGTTTTTTTATTATCTTAATGGTATTTTTTAAAAATTAAGAGTTGTTTTGAGTTTAAGTATACAACACTGTCTAAGAATACAATTCGATCTGTTCTTCTCCTACATTTACACTGGCTCTTCTTTTTTCTTATCCTATTGTATTAGCTAGATTGCCAAAATATATTGCATAATATGTATCCCTAGGGTAATTTTTTGCCAAAAGCACAATTTTTATTACTAGATGAGACAGTATTACACTTTTCCCTATTCTTCTAAACCAGATTAATGCAATCTAGCAAAAACCTGAAGGTTTTTCTTTTTGTTTTCCCTTGAACTTAAGGTAGCCTAGTATAAATGAGTGGCCAGCTCCTGCTTTCTCTTCTTTGGTCCCCACCATGGTTTTTCTAATTATTGAATTAAAGTACACCTTTTCCACAGCTTAGAAGAGAGAGAGAGTGGGGACTCCCCCAGCCCCCAAGAACTTAAGCTTCCCTAGTCAAGTAATCCTACTTCATCAGCGTGTACATAAACGTACCTGTCTGTACCTTCCTGCATGCCTGTTTCCTTTAGTTTTTCTGGTTTTATAATATGTCCATCTTCCCTTCCTTCTTTGACTCATTAACACTAAATCTCAGCTCAAGTGTCACTTTCTGAAGGAAACCCTCAACTATCCTTATTCTTTCCTATTCCCTGTAGGCTTCGCTAGCAACATAAAACATGTTACAGAGTTTTCCATTTATTTGTCTGATTATTTGTAAAAGTTTTCCCCAACCGGACTAAAAGATCCATTAGGTCAGGTCTGGTGTTTGGTTTTTGCCTCATTTTATCCCTAGCATCTTGCAAAGTGCTTGCACACAGAGAGGGGACACTCGGGGCTATTTGCTGACTGCCGCCAGAGACTGGGAGGACGCGGCAGGGGGCATCCGTGTGATTTACGTGCTTTCTTGTAGGAGCACTAAACAGACTGCCTCTAGTGGTTTACTGTATATTCAGTACAGGAGGGTTAACCTGCTCTTCAGCCTTCCAGTGAATTTTAAAATGATATCTTACAAGTCACAGACCTATAATAATGAGATACAAGTTTTGTAAATAATCTCAGTTCTTGCTTGTCTTTATGAAGATATTTTATCTAACCTCATTAATACCCTCAACTCATCCATAATTTTGTATTATCAGCATTATCATGGCTTACTGAGTGGAATTTCACTTTTCAAAAGAATATTATCTTAAAACATAGAAGTGCTGTTTAAAATTTATTCATATGTTCTGTTTCATTTACAAGCCTTCCTGAATTTAGATATTTAATAATAAATTTTAGAAATATAGTGCAAATTTATATGCACTTTAATAATATTATCTAGTGTATTTCTTGGCATTTACTAATCCCCACTGAAGGCAGTCTTACAGTTATTAGAGTCATTCCTTTCAGTTTGGAAGAGTATTTATTTTGTACTGTCACATTTTACAAAACGCATATACAGGAAAAATGTGATTACATTATTATTCGAAGGCAGTACTTTTACTCTTCAATGTTAATGTTCACTGTTCTTCATTAAAATGCTTTTCTTTCTCTTTTATTTCTTCATTTTACTTCAAAAACCAGTATGCTCTTAAAACTGCAAAAGTAAATATTTTGAGTGGGAAAGTAGCATGAAGCTTGTTTCTTTCATATACAGACCCTGAAATGGAAAATGAAGAACAACCATCCTCCGAAAATGATTCTCAGAATCAGAGTGCTGAACAGATTACATCAAGTTCTCAGGAGGTTGATTTGGTTGATCAAGAGTCTCCTGAGGAAAGTTCTCTAAACTCAGAACCAGAATCATCTCCAGCAGATACGGACAATGCTGCAAGTGTTTCTGCTTCTGAACAGAATTCTCACCCCACGGAAAACCGTGAGACTGCAAGTCTTGATGGTGAATGTACAGATTTAGATAACCAACTTCAAGAACAATCAGAAACTGAGGAAGATTCCAGTCCTAATGTTAGCTGGGGTAAAAAGGTCCAGCCTATAGACTCCATATTAGCAGACTGGAATGAAGATATAGAAGCATTTGAAATGATGGAGAAAGATGAACTATGACTCACTAAAGAATCTGGTGGTAGGTATTTAAAAAGAAAAGGCAAACTGTGGTTCACAGACACCCGGATACTAATAGGCTCTCTAATGGGAGTCGTTAAGTTTGGTGACGAGCAACCATGTTCTGACTGAGATGGTTACCATAGGCATCTGGAGCATGCCATGTTAGAATTGACCTTGCTTAAAACTGTCCCATCAGAAATGGAAACTCACAGCCCCTCCCCCACCCTGATCCCCACCCTGTGACAGCGTCGCACCACCCTGCAGCACCTCAGGCCAGGAAAAGGTTGCTGGGCATTCGTAGGAACCAGATTTCTGCAGTCTCTGGATAGACAAACACATTCAGTTAATGGTGGAGTGGAGAATAGGAATTTGTATAGCTTTCTAATTAAAGGAAGCTTGGCTTTCTTGGTTTTGGGGTTAGAGGCTCTTTTGGGAAAAGACACATGAGTATTGTGGGCATTCTGGTTATGCTGCCTTCACAAAAACCCTCAGAGTGACCTCAGTGGTTCTGAAGCAAATGCATTTATGATGAAAACAGCCTTTGCTCGCGTCACTTCATTGTCTAACAAATGATCAAGACGACTTGATTTTTTCTCTCTTAACAATGTCCTTTTCGTTTAAACCAAAGGTGAAGCCAGTGTACTTTCTCAGTGAGTTCTCTGTGTAAAGGTTAATCATTGGGACCAGGTAAAAAGGTCACATAATATATTATGGAAATTGGTTACTTAAGAAAAATGGAACAAGGGAGAAACTCTAATGTAATATGAACTTGCCATTGGGCCTTCTGTAGGGAAAGCCGTGACTACTCTGAAATGGAACTTAAAGTTCTGTCCTTGTCGGGTAAATTAGAAATCTTCTCCAGTTCATTTCTCTTAGAGGGGATTACCTCTAGCCATCAGCCTTACTCCATCCCATGTTTAGTATGCAATTTGAACCACAAGGGCCATATCGCCAATGGTTGAATACATTTTGTTCCATTTTTCTATCTTAGGGAGCCATAATAAAACTGTGGTAGTGATCTAAAAATCCTAGGGAAACTACTATTTTTTTTTCTTTGAAACTATAGTTTGTAAAGATGCACCTAAGGAGTCTGTCACATTTTCTGTTGAATCATGGTTTTTAAGGTATTTTTTTTTAACTTTTTTTTTTTTTTAAGCAGATATTCCTTCTGTTACAGACTTGAAAATTAATCTATGGTAACCTGTGTAAGAAACTTACACAGTAGCAACTAACATATAGCCATGTAGCTTAATGAGAATTTATCTTCCTTCTTTGTTTTGGTGGCAGTCTGGTGCTGGCCACATTTAAGTTTTAAAAACTGTTGTTGATATCCTGTAGACAGCCCTGTAGTTAAAATCATGGTTTTATTCATTTTATTTATTTTTTTAAAGCTTACTAAATCACTTCTAAAGGAATATTTGTGAGACTTAATTTTCTTTCTCTTTACCGTGACATTACGTAATAATCTTTTCTTAAAACACAGTTTTGAGGTACTGAGGAACTTAAACTGTATATGGAGCTGTTAAAAGAAGAGCAGTGCTGTATTGTAGTTATGTATATTCATGTACAGTATGTCTTAGATCCCAGGTAAACATATTCTTTATAAGGGGATAAATAGCTGCTTTCAAAAATTCCAGCTAAGTGTAATTGGGTCAGTGAATAATAAAACTAATAGAGAATTCACTTTTTGGGAGGGGGAGGGTGGGGAAGAGTAGTCTTATAAGACCTTTATTGGCCCTTAATTAAACCTGACACTAAAATGGATATTTTAGTCTTTCTGCATGTGAAATTTGGTGTAAGAAGATAGAACTATAATATATACAGTATACGGAAGGATAGACATAGTGCTTTGTTTATATTAATTGCAAAGCTGCCAAAATAGCTGAAGCTTAAATTACTTGACTTGCCTTGATTTATAGGACTGGGGCTTGGAGAAAAGGAGCAGATGTTCCTCTAAGACTTTGATTACAGAAGCCTTATATACATTGATTTGATTTTATATTTGTAGCTTAGAGCCATTGTTGTCTAAATCCAACTTTTCTAAGTTATCAAAACAACGTAATTTTTTTTTCCCAGCGAAGATCTCATGGTGTGTGAGAGCCAGCTTACTAGCTCTGCCTTTGGCCAGTAGGGGGAGATGTTGCCATTCATTGAAGTCTAGAAGCAACTTGTTCACTTTTCTAGAAAAGTGAATCCTTAAAATAAAAAAAAAAAAAAGGAAAATTTAACAAGTTATACTTAACACCCAGAAGGAATCATACTTGATTTTTCCCTAGTTAAGAAGGTGAATGATCAGCTTCAAAACTCCCAACGTTATCATTAACTCCACATTCTTATTTGACATACTGCCATGAAGTTGAGTTCATTAAAAAATTCCAACAGCATTAGGTGTTTTTATTTATGTTTTATTTTTTAAATACCTTTGATAGACATTTTATGTACTTCTTAAATATTCAGGGGGTTCTGTGAGACCCTGAATTTTAGAAACATCTGGTCTACCTCAGTTAAATGTTGACTGCATAGAAACAGAGCTGAAGTGATCACCACAGCCATAAAATTGTTTGACTAAGAAGGATTTATACAATGTTTACAAACCTGGAATCAAGTAAGGATTTTATCTGAAAGTGAGAAGTTAGATATTAGAGCAAGTATTTAATTCAGGTATTTTCAAGTTTTAAAACTTAACTTGTTTACCTACTAAAAAATAGCTGTAGTTTTTTCTGCTTATGAAAGTCTTTTGAAATGATACACCCTAATTTGCAATAATCTTCCCATAAAGTTGTAGGTATGACAGAATTGTAATTTACTGGATATGTTTAGGATGGGATATTTTGTTGGGTGGGTGGGTTTTTTTTGTGTTTTTTTTTTGTTTTGTTTTTTGTTTTTAACCTTTAGTAGGCTTCCAACAAGAATACAGTTGTTTCAGAACAAATTGGTTTTTGACATTATACTTTCCCCTTTTTCTTCACAGTATTAGAGAGTAAAATGAAAAATTGTGTGCTCTCTGATTTTAGTTTCTAATGTAATTATTTTGAGAATTTAAAAAAAATTTAAATTACCATCATAGCCCTTTTTACAATAAAACCAGCATTTGTTCTCTCACCAAACCCTATGCCAGATTCATCATAAAGGAAGCTCAGCAGAAGTAATTCAGATAGTCTTATAATTTTGGAGGTGGGGGGTGGAGGGAGCTGATTTAGTAAATATTCCAACCGGTCGTTTTATGCACAAGGCTTCAGTCAGAACATAGAAAAAAAAACATTCTGTGAATGAAATATTGTATGTTCAGATTTTATAAAAGACATTTTTAAAAGCCCAATTTACAGCCGTATATTTTCTTATGTAATTTATGAAAAAGATGTCTGTACTAACAGGTGCTGTAACACTACTGTTGTTGGATTTTATTGTTTGGTGATAAACGTATACAATATTTCTAAGGGAAACTATGTACTGTGATGTAAAAGTCTGGGCAAAATGTATATAATCCTTGTATATAATTGTGTATTTGATTATAATTACTGATTGTAAAGATTTAATAAAATATGTAAATATTCTGGTCTAGTTTTAATTTGGATTTTTATCATCATTTTGCCTATCTTTATACTTTGGTATCTTTTTAAAAAAATTTTTCACCACTCTGTCTTCTCTTTATTTTCATTTTACCCCAGGGGAGTAAATCTGGGGACAACTTAGGGTTTGGAAACACACATTGAAGAGTTCCACAACTCAGTGCCAGGAACCCTCAGAGCAGATAAGAGTTAATAATTTACAGTGTCAATATTGGTAACATGTTTATGTTTTGAGTTTACTTAATAAAATGAGTTCTTCTGATAATCGTCATCCAAAGTAACCCGGACCTCTCCTGTTCATTCCAGTGAGACCACTTCCTTTTAGCAGCCACTTTCAGATACTGAGATACTGTGCTTTTCATCTGTAATGTTCCAGAGTTTCTGAGCACAGACATCTTGAAAGGCCTAATCGTAATCACTATTATCTATTGGTAATTGCTTTCTTTAAAGATGAGTACATTGAGCCCTGAAGTTCTAAACATGTCACTCAAAGTCGCACATTTGGTGACTGGGCAATGGGATGGGAGCCCTGCTCTATCTCCTGAGCCCATGCTCCTTACAGTGTACCTTCTCCCTTTCTCTGTCCTTACCCCTTCTCACACGCCCATTACAGATTCCGCTCTCCTTTTGCTCAGCCACTACCTTCCCACCCGACAGCTTTCTCCCCATTTGGGACTGAAGTTTAGAAATGGTAGCATCCATTCTCTGGTTCTCTGGACATTAATTCTGGTGTCAGCATGCCTCCATTCTCCAAGGACAATGCACCACTATTTCAGGAAGAGTTCAAAGGATCTAATAGCATCTCTTGGAAGATTTCAAAGGGGAGGTTGCCTTTCCTGGATAAAGCAAACGTAAGAGTGCTCTCTGCTAAGAGAAACTAAGTATTGTAAGGGTTGAGAATAGTGTCAGCATCCACCTGCTAGTAAAGTTTGTAGTTCCCAAAGCTTTGCTCTTGATTTACTCTAATAAGCCTGGAGGTCTGTAGTGTTCATCTTCAGTGAAGAAGTAAATGGGAGGCCACTGATAGACCCTTGGGGATTCTCTCAATTCATAAAAGAATGCACTTGTCGTCCCAGATGATGGAGAAATGCTTGAGTCAGTGGCAAGAAGAGAGTATAATGCTAAACGAAGAAAAATCTATGATCGTATACATACAATCTCAACTCTTGCGTGTGTGAAGAGAGACTCATTTATTCAACAGACTGTACCCCTCCTGTGTGCTAGGCATTGTCTGGGGCAGTGGGCAACACATAGCAAAGAAGACAGGAAATAAAGTAGTAAATACGATAATGAGTTTATGAAGAAAGATGACGGTGAGAGGATAGTGATGGAAATCAGCATAGTGAAAGAATTCTCTTTTAAATAACCAAAATATTAACAGTGGTTATCTCTGGATTATAGGTGATTTCTATTTCTTTACTTATAACTTTGTGTTTTCGTAAGTTTCCAAACGAGCAATAGGATTTTAAGAATACAACCAGCCTAGGTCAGCTAGAGGATAAAAGGGAGAAAGAAAAATATCACCCGGGAACCTACGATCCGGTGCTTCTGCCCAAGTCAGCAAGTCCCTGACGTGCCGTAGATCTCTCACGGACCTACGCAAGGAAGGACAGCACAGTACGCTGTCCCAAAATACGCCACTTTGGCAAATTGATTATTTTGAATCAAAGTTACTTTAGAAACAGCTAGTGCGAAAAGGACACTCTGACCTTCCTTTGTCCCCCTGCAAAGAGGAAATAAATCTGTCCTGTGAAAGGTACCCTCCCTGTCCCAGGAGGTTAGGGGCATCCTTATCACCAGAGGGAGGGAATTTAGCGCAGAGAGGGTTGTTGAACAAACCCCGTTACTTGTTCCTTAATTTGCTACACCAAGGCCAAGCTCTTTTGTCTTGCTAATTCCTCACACATGTATTATTACTTTCTTATCTAAAAAGTTTAACAAAGCTGCCTGCTTTGGTCACTTCTTTGAATCTTGTTTTTATGGGCTCCTGTACATACAAAATTAAATTTGCTTTTCTCTTGTTAATCTGTCTTACGTCAGTTTAGTTATTAGACGAGCCAAAGAACCCAAAGGGGAAGAAGGGGAAAGCTTTTCTCCTTCACTCAAAAGATTGATCAGGTGTCGTCTGTGGCAGAGGGAGCAGAGGAGCGGATCTGAGAAGGCCTGGAGGCAATGGGAGGAGGGGCTTGTATAAAACGGAAAGGAAAAGGGCAGGTGGAGAGGGAGGAGGAAAATGAGAGCAGTATTCCAAAAACCAGAAGAAAAGATTATTTCGAGGAGAAAGTTGGCAAATACTCTGAAACCCCTGAAGAGTCAGTGCTGGCAAACTTGCTATGGAAGAGTGTGGGTTCAGCGCGGCTCTAGTGTCTGATGTTTGAGAAAAGCCAAGAAAACGAGGTGAAATTTCATCTTCAATGCCGTACAGGTTGAAATAGATGTGACAACCTCTGAGCTGGCAGATTTTAACCTCCAAATGTCAGTGTGGGAAGAAGACTCCTCCGTTTTCCAGGGTGCATTCGCCAAGCTCCAGTTCGGGATTTCTTCTGTACACCAAAGGCCTCCTCCAGCTGTTGAGATTTTCTGGCTTAATGTTCCAGATGGTGATGATGTGGCTTTCCAAACAGCACTGGTTTAATCAAGCAGGTCAATGGGGGGAAAAAAGCCTCATCCATTCACCTTCCAATAGTTCTAATGTCAACCATTGACATCTTCTTTGATGTGAGGCCATGAAAGTTCCTTTTCTGAAGCCAGTTTAGATCTCCGCTCTGTCAACTGATCTGGCCGGACTACTGACTCAGCTTCACCCCAACGTCTTCCTTCTGTGGTTCTGGGCTTCCCTGACTTCCACCCAGTTTACATCTGTAAGCCTCTGCTCAGCGCTACAGTGATTCCTTCAAGTTCCAGCAATGATCTAAGAGGACTGGTCCAGTGAGCTCTCCATTCACAGGCAGTGTGGTGACTCACGCCCTCTTTGCAGAGCTGATCATAAAAAGAGCCGCCAATCTTTGAGTCCTCACCAGGCATAAACAGATCCTGGGCACTCTGTATTGGTAAGTCCTTACCCGTACGACAACCTCATGAGATGTCTGCAATTTCATTTTACAGATCAGGAAGAATAAGATTCAGTGGAGTTGACTGGCTTGCCAAAAGGCACAGAGCCAGTTAGATGGGGCTAGAATTTCAGTCCAGATTAATCTAAATCAGTTTACTACACAGGCTGCCATTCCTAACTATGCACAGTGATCCATTTGAACCGAGTGAAATATGGTTGCTAAACAAGGCTGCATCAGAGAGCCTTACGAGCGATGTTCTCCTGCCAACCAGCCCACCACCAAAGGGATCTGGGAATCAAAGGTACTTTGCACTTACCAAAGAGGTGGTAATAGGAGAATGGGCTGCTTTCAGGCTCAAGCATTATGGTCTCTGAGCCAGAAGGTATTTATTGGAAACCCTTCAAAAGGCCAGGAACGTGGGTCTCCCTCTTTCTAGCAGTTTCTCTGATCTTTGGCTCAAACATATAATCATCCCTAGTCAGAAGGGCCAGACCTAGGAGACATCTATAAACTGTCCAAAAAATGACACAAGTGGGTTTACCCAGCTCATCACTGGACTGGGAGCTCCTGGAGAAAACAGAGAAGTTTGGCCCTATTCATCTCCTCACCTAGACCAGTACCTCGCTCTTGAAGGGCACTCACTAAACACTTCTGGAGTGAAAAAAACAAAACAAAACAAACCTGGTTTTGAACAAATTGACAAATGGAAGAGCTAGAATTTGCAATCACTGAGAAATGTCAAAGACGTACTGGCTTTGAAGACTGGTACAAAGATAATCCTACACTATTTTTTTGTTGGAAGCAGACATTGTCAGGAACACAAGTCATGCTATGATCTCAGAGTTTTAGACCCAAAGAATTCTGTTTCCTTTCCATCACTGATTCTCCTTGTTGGACAGAGAAGAAAACAGAAACCAGAAGTGGGAAGTGACCTGACCAAGGTCACACATATTCAGGATTGATGACCTCTTAGGTTCTGGAGCAACTGTTTCAAAGTCATTCCCCTGCTTCAGAACCTTGGTACATCCATTCCTCTGCCAGTTAACATTCACGCAGTGGGACGATGACTAACTTCAGCCCTGCCCCCGAGGTGCCTTTGTGAAACTCCAGGGCTCCACTGAACATGCTTTAAAAGCTACTGACTTAGATAATTTATTATTTGTTATTTAAACTTCTAGCACGTTCAAGCAAAAGTGTCTTTTAATTCCCTGAACACTGGCTATTCTCATTGGCAGTGTTTATTCTTCGCTTCCTTTCCTGATGAATAAACCCATTAATGAAAGAATACACTGTGTACTTTCTTTTGTTCTGTTATTCGTCTGAATTAATGTGTGTGGGCAAAGCTCAACTGGTGAGACCAAGATACAGATCTTTTGCCTGGTGGGCCCTCTTGTGGGTCTGACCCAACGGTTCCCAAGCTTTCTTTGTGGGGATGGCAGAAATGGTTCTCTTTCCACCTAAATGACTGAACTGAAATTTCTTAATTTGCAATTCGGAGTGAGATACAGAAGTACAATGATGAACAACCTGTTTGTATTTGTACTGGGAAAACAGTAATGGAGAATTCTAGACCGATGATGCCAGAGACATCTCATCTTTAGCCAGTATTTTCTAGCTTATAATAATAATGCTCACTTACTGGTTGTTTGCCATGTGCTTAGAATTTATAAAACCATTTGAAACTGGTACCATTATTATTCCCATTCTACCAACGGCAGTTGGGGTTTTTAACTCCAAGAAGCACATTCTGGCTAAATAAAGCAGGGTGGTAGGGAGACACTGGAGAGTGAGCATTCTCTTGGAAGGTTCTAGTCATGGTGACCAGGGTTGCTGGGGGAGGGAAGAGGTTCTCAACGTGGAAGTTACAAGTACAGACTCTGAAGCCAGACTGCTGAGATTAGAATCCCGACTCTACCCCTTATTCTCCGTGACCTTGGCCTGGGGCTCTCAGTTTCCTCATCTGTAAGGTGGGATTATTGTTGGATCCTATTGTTAGCTATTGTGTAAAGTGTTATGTAAATGTGCTTTGAAGTCCCCTCCTGTCCACTGCTGCCCTCCCCTCCCCTCCCCAGAGGTTGCTGTCCTTGAGCTTCAACTATAAATTCTAACTCTATTAACCTGTTGGGTGTCATCACTAGTAGGAGCTTTGGTCGTGTGCTCTGTCCTTGGACTTCTGATGGGTCCAGGTAGAGCTGTGGGGAGAGTATCCAACCAGAAGACACAGACCTAATCTTCTCCTTCTCTCAAAAGACAGCAGAAAAGTTGTTTGAAACAATAGAAGGTTTCAAAAGCCGTATTTCAGGGAGAAACAAAGAAGTGGCCTGGATCATTTGTACAGGTCTTGTGCAACAGGAGACCGGAAGAATAAATTAAGTCTCAGAATGAACAAAGTACACACAGGGGAGCAGGGCATGTCCTGAGGACATTGGCTTTTGTCTCTACCCCAAGAACTCCCAAGGGCAGGCCTGCCAAGTGGGAGTGCTCACTAGCTGTCCAATGCAATCCCTAAAGCAGCCTCTGAATAACTTGGGTGGAGATGATCCAGGCAGCAGCCCAGACGCCCATGACGGGGGAGAACCTCTGCCACTCAGAATGTGAGTTACGGAAAGGGTGGTACTCACGGCCAGCAGGTCTGGGCTACAGAGCCCCCTTCTCTTTGCACAGACTCCACAACTAGAGAAAGAGCCCCACATTGTCAAAGAGTCGTATAGGAGCAGAGGTGGAAGGGATGGGGGGGAGGGGGGGAGGGAGGATGGAAGGAAGGAGGAAAGGAAGGAAGAAAGGAAGGAAGGAAGGAAGAAAGGAAGGAAGGGAGGGAGGAAGGAAGGAAGAAAAGAGGAAAGGAAGGGAGGGAGGGAGGAAGAAAAAAAATTTAAAAGAAAAAGGCAATTATTCCAGTAAAGCACCAATTTTACAAGGGAAAAAACACAAAGCCAATTTCCTGGGAATTCTCACATCACTGTGAAAAAAAGCACATTGTACAACCCATCTTCCTGGAAAAAGTAGGGAAAAGTGTCTCCTCCATGTAGCCTTGGGCCACCCAGAGCTCTACAGATTCAGGCTGGGACATAATTTTTCTCTGGTTCTTGAGGGTTGCATCTTTTTTTGGTGTTTCTTTTTATTTTTCCCCCACAAATTTTCTCTGTCACATGTAAGAACCAAAATTCCTTCCTGAAGCCTCTCATTCCCAGCACTTGGTCGGAAAGTGTCTGATCTCGTGATGCAAAACCGCTTGCTTGCCCGGTGACCTTGGCAAGTTACCTCACTTCCCGGGACGTGGTTTTCTCCTCCGTAGAGTATGGCTTTTTGTCTGCCCAGCAAGCTTTCCTCCGTTTTCTCTGTTTAGAGGGTTCCGCTGCAGGACTGACGCTATAGAAATAAACGCTATCAGATACAGTCTTGCTTCCGCAGCCTCTCTCGCAGCCATGGGGTGAGGTCATAGCTTCAGTTCTGTGATTTGGAACTTTGAATTTGAGGCAGGATCACCTGGAATCTGTTCCCATGAGAGTGGTGGCAGCCACTACATTCAACAGAGACACGGTGACGACATTTGGGACCAAGGACACTGAGATGTCTGTGTCCTGTGTGTTGGGGAGGGACATACTTGTTCCCGACCGCTCATGTTCCTGTGCGGAAGTTCCTCTCTAACCCTGGTTTGCCTCCCCACCCGTTAGTTACTGGATTGGTGAACTGGAAGCCAACCTGTCTGTGGAAAACACGCTTTTTGGGCTACTTTCTCCTGTGCAATAAAAGGAGTCGCCTCTGAGTGAGAGGGGAAGCCTGGGTTTTCCTGCTCTGCCAGTTATTGGGTAGGTCAGTCTGCCTAATTCTATAATGAGGTGTTAGCATTTCTGTGTTTGTCCATAAATCTGTTGCGTTTTTAAAACTTAAGTTTATTTCAGAAGGAAATTTTTTTAAAAGATTTTATTTATTTGAGAGAAAGACAGTGAGAGAGAGAGAGAGAGCACAAGCAGGGGCTGGGGGGAGGGGCAGAGGGAGAGGGAGAAGCAGACTCTCCCCGAGCAGGGAACCTGATGTCGGACTTGATTCCACGACCCTGGGATCATGACGTGAGCCAAAGGCAGTTGCTTAACCGGCTGAGTCACCCAGGTGCCCCCAGAAAGAAATATTACATTTAATAAGAGAATTTTCTTTCTTTCTTTTTCTTTCTTTCTTTCTTTTCTTTCTTTCTTTCTTTCTTTCTTTCTTTTTCTTTCTTTCTTTCTCTTTCTTTTTCTTTCTTTTCTTTCTTTCTTCTTTCTTTCTTTCTTTCTTTCTTTTCTTTCTTTCTTTCTCTTCTTTCTTTCTTTCTCTTTTCTTTTCTTTTTGTAAGAGCAGAAAGGAGAAAGTGGTGGGAGATACAGAGGGAGAGAGAGAATCTTAAGCAGGCTCCTTGCTGAAATCAGATTTTAAGTAATCTCTACACCCAATGTAGGGCTTGAACTCACAATCCTGAGATCAAAANTTTTCTTTCTTTCTTTTTCTTTTCTTTTCTTTTTGTAAGAGCAGAAAGGAGAAAGTGGTGGGAGACACAGAGGGAGAGAGAGAATCTTAAGCAGGCTTCTTGCTGAAATCAGATTTTAAGTAATCTCTACACCCAATGTAGGGCTTGAACTCACAATCCTGAGATCAAAAGTCATATGCTCAGGGTACCTGGGTTTCTCAGTCAAGTGTCTGACTTTGGTTCAGGTCATGATCTCAGGGTCCTGGGATCAATCCCTGCATTGGGCTCCCTGTTCATTGGGAGTCTGCTTGTCCCCGCCCCTCCCACTTGTGTGCGCGCTCTCTCTCTCTCAATAAACAGAACCTTAAAAAAAAAGGCACATGCCTTCCTGACTCAGCCAGCCGGGTACTCCTGTATGAGCATGTTTTATACCAAAAAAAAAAAAAAAAAAAAAAAAAAAGTTTTTTGTAACTTTAAGCATGAGATGATCTTTAAATACATGATTATTAAAAAAATAATTGTATTTGTGTACCACTTAAATTCATATTCAGACAAGTGATATATGACTTTTACTCTGAAAAAGACTGTATTATGCTTTACTGCCTCCATTCTTTTTATTGCCATAGCTGTTCTCGTCCAAAAGTAAGAAATGATCAGCTACATTAAAATAAGACTTAAAAAATATTTATGCAGCTACATCATTCAGTAGGTTTGCATGGCGATTATGATAATTTCACTTTCTCTTTTTTACTTTAGCTTCCTAGTATGTGTTGAACTCAGGTGGTGTGACTCCTCCAATTTTGTTATTGTTGAGATTATCTTGGCTATTCTATCTTGTCAATTATTTCAAAAGGGTCTGATGAGATTTGGATTGGGGTTGCATTAAATATAGAGATCAAATTTGGGAAGAACAAACATTTTTAACAATATTGAGTCATGCATTCTATGAACTTGGTATGTCTTTCCATTTAATTGGATCTTCTTTAATTTCTCAGCGTATTTTATAGTTTTTAATGTAGAGTTTTTGTATGTCTTTTATCAAATTTATTCTCAAGTGTTTTGTATTTATGATTATGTATAGTTGTTTTCAATTTAAAAAAATTTATTTAAAATTTTACTTATTGGTTCTAATATATAGCCCTATAATTGATTTTTGTATATTGACCTTATGTCCTACAATCTTGTCGGATTCACTTATTGGTTGTAGTAACATTTTTGTAGGTTCTGTAGTAGTTTTTATGTAAACAATCATGCTGTCTGTAAAGAAATGACAGTTTAACTTTTTCTTTTACAATCGATCCATTTATGTCACTTTTTGGCCATTGAAAACTGGCTAGGACCTTTGGTACAATGTTGAGTAGAAGAGGTGACAGTTAACATTCTCCATTTAGTCATGAAATGAGAAAGTATTCAATATCTCATTATTATATGTGATATTAGTTGTATATTTTTTAGAGATACCCTTTTTCAGATTGAATAACTTCCCTTCCATTCCTGACTTGCTGGGAATTTTATCATGATAGCTGTTGGATTTTGTTAAACACCTTTTATGCATCTATTGCAATGATCATGTGGTTTTTCTCCTATATACTACTAACCAAAAATTAAATTAATAGATTTTCAAATATCTAACCAACCTTACATCCCTGGGATAAACTCTGCATGGTATGATGTATTATACTTTTTATATATTGCTGAGTTTGACTTACTAATATTTTGGTAATATTTTTTGTGTCGATATTCATTAAAGGTATGTTTTATTCTCTTTTCTTTTCTTTTCTTTTCTTTTTTTCTTTTCTTTTTTCTTTTCTTTTCTTTTTAAAGCAAACTCTATGCCCAGTGTTGAGCCCAAGATGGGGCTTGAACTCATGACCCTGAGATTGAGACTTGAGCTGAGATCAAGTGCTGGAACCTAACTGACTGAGTCGCCCAAAGCAACCCTTCTTTTTCTTGTTTAGGATTTTATTTTTAAGTAATCTCTACACCAAACATGGGGCTCAAACTTACAACCCCAATATCAAGAATCACATGCTTTNTATGTCACTTTTTGGCCATTGAAAACTGGCTAGGACCTTTGGTACAATGTTGAGTAGAAGAGGTGACAGTTAACATTCTCCATTTAGTCATGAAATGAGAAAGTATTCAATATCTCATTATTATATGTGATATTAGTTGTATATTTTTTAGAGATACCCTTTTTCAGATTGAGTAACTTCCCTTCTATTCCTGACTTGCTGGGAATTTTATCATGATAGCTGTTGGATTTTGTTAAACACCTTTTATGCATCTATTGAAATGATCATGTGGTTTTTCTCCTATATACTACTAACCAAAAATTAAATTAATAGATTTTCAAATATCTAACCAACCTTACATCCCTGGGATAAACTCTGCATGGTATGATGTATTATACTTTTTATATATTGCTGAATTTGACTTACTAATATTTTGGTAATATTTTTTGTGTCGATATTCATTAAAGGTATGTTTTATTCTCTTTTCTTTTCTTTTCTTTTCTTTTTTTCTTTTCTTTTTTCTTTTCTTTTCTTTTTAAAGCAAACTCTATGCCCAGTGTTGAGCCCAAGATGGGGCTTGAACTCATGACCCTGAGATTGAGACTTGAGCTGAGATCAAGTGCTGGAACCTAACTGACTGAGTCGCCCAAAGCAACCCTTCTTTTTCTTGTTTAGGATTTTATTTTTAAGTAATCTCTACACCAAACATGGGGCTCAAACTTACAACCCCAATATCAAGAATCACATGCTTTACTAACTGAGCCAGCCAGGCACCCCTATTCTCTTTGCTTATAATGTTTTTTTTCCCTTGACCACTTATGCAACTCTTTTCTTTTTTTTTTTAAATTTAAATGATTTTTTATTATATTATGTTAGTCACCATACAGTACATCCCCGGATTCCAATGTAAAGTTCGATGCTCCATTAGTTGCGTATAACACCCAGTGTACCATGCAATACGTGCCCTCCTTACCACCCATCACCAGTCTATCCCATTCCCCCACCCCC